>NC_063202.1:11168970-11171470 GCF_017589495.1 Alosa alosa
TACAGAGCTAGGACTTATGCACAAACACCAGAGGCTGAACAAACAGCTAGAGCACTGTGAGGCGAACTTCACTGAATTTGACCAAAACGTTTATGGGATTAGAATCATGGACGTTTAATGTAAATCCCAAGTTGAGTTCTCACCCCTTCCTCACCATTCCTCCCCCCAGGCTAACGGGGGCAGCAGAGGACAAGCGCTGGTACGTGGCGGTGATGTGCGCCACGCTCTTCTTCTACTCTGTCGCCACCACGGCCTTCACCTTCATGTACAACTTCTACACGCATCCTGCCGCTTGCCACCTCAACAAGGCTCTGCTCTGGACCAACCTGGCACTGTGCGGCTGCATGAGCTTCATTGCCCTCACGCCCTGCGTCCAGCAGAGTGAGTCACATGACCAATGGTCACCTGCAAGGAAGGGGTTCATGTGTGAGAATGTCCCTATGGAAACAGCAAGCGTCCCTATGGAAACAGGGGTTCATGTGTGAGAATGTCCCCATGGAAACAGCAAGTGTCCCTATGTGATAGCATAGTGACATCATGCCATATATTATCCTTCAAAAACATAACAATATTTTGCAGTTGTATGTGTGAGTGCCTGGGTGTGTGTGGTGGCTGGGTGTTTGCTTGTTTGTCTGTGGAGAGTTTGTTCTTATTGTGTGTGTGTGTGTGTGTGTGTGTGTGTGTGTGTGTGTGTGTGTGGTGGTGGCAGGGTGTTTGCTTGTTTGTCAGTGTGGAGTTTTTTTTTATTTTGTGTGTGTGTGCATGGGTGTGTATGTATTTATATTGGCTGTGTGTACTTATGGATTCTGTGTTTTGACCCATAGAGCGACCGCGCTCCGGACTACTGCAAGCATCCATCATCAGCTGTTACGTGATGTACCTCACCTTCTCTGCTCTGTCCAGCCGACCACCTGAGAAAGGTACACACACACACACACACACACACACACACACACACATACAAGCACAGACAAGCAGGCACATTTATGGGTGTTATAGGATGAACATTAAGGCATTAGGCTTGTCTGAATTAGAACTGAACTGAGAAAAAAACAGATAATGTTACCAGGCACTTCAGGAACCTTTGACTAAACTGCTGTTTGAGACCAGCATGGCTGTCTGTGTCTCCCCTGCTGTTGTCTACTTAGAAGCATAGATGAGATACTACGCATTCCAGACATCAAGATTGACAGCTTAATTACACACACACACACACGGAAAGAGGTTGTATGTGTCTGTGTTTTGTTGTCTTACCCCAAACCTCTTATACCCATAATGCCCTTGCTGTCAGTGGATGAGATGACATACCAGCTTAGTTACACTCAAACACAAGATGGTCTATTGTCTCTGGTTCTGATCAGCACGTAGCGCTCTAAAATCTATGTCAGCAACTCTCAGAAACCGGAGTAAGGTGTATGCATCCTACGGTATCCCAGTTTCTTTTGGAGAGCTCCGGCTAGCATAACTGGATTTCTCACAGCCGTGACCAGGGATACTCAGTGTCCATGTAAACACAGTCATTATTTGAGTTATGCTATGACAGGCTCCTACATGATTATCTGCCCTTCACCAGACGACACTAATTCCGATCTCAGAACAACCCCACCTAATGCACCTAATGACTGTTTGAAGAGAGGCTTTCAGTTGTTTCCATTTCCTCTGCGTGCACCGTTCACTTGTCCCAGGGAGGCCTGCCCGTCCAGATATACATCTCCAAAGACCGTCCACTTCGCCTCAGAGCATTTCATTCTCAAATGATCCACTGGAACCTTAAACAGTTCCACATGGCACCCAGCAAGGCAAACGATTCGTTTACAAGCTCCCCAAGACCCAAATCTGTTGACCAAATGAACTTTTGTAGTCAGATTAACTGTCCTCCGTGGGCTCCCACGGAAATGACTGTAAGTGGAATTACTGTAAGTCGTTAGTGGAGGTGGTCGGAGTTGGCAGCAGGTTTGGGGAGTAGTGGAGTGGACGTGGTCAGGAGTAAGTTGACTGCGGGCTTCCCTAGCCTCTTGCTGTGGTTTTACGCTTAAACTCACAGGTCAGGAGTCTTCTGAGTAGCATGGCTGCAGTGGCCCTCTGGGATGTCCAGCTATTTCCTTTCTATTTTCCTCTTTCCTTTGCATCAGTCTTTTTATCCTCCCCCCTTTCTCTCTCTCTCTCTCTCTCTCTCTCTCTCTCTCTCTCTCTCTCTCTGTCTGTGTCTCTCTACAAGATGGTTAATGCTGATATACTGTATCATTCAGATCTTTACAGATATTTCATACAGTTTAAACACAGTTAGATGCATATGTGCTGTGAAAGTCATTTGGTCATTTCTTAAAGGACTTATTGTGGCAGCTGTGGCCCACTGGTTAGCGCTTCAGATTTGTAACCGGAGGGTTGCCGCTTCGAACCCCAACCAGTAGGCACAGCTGAAGTGCCCTTGAGCAAGGCACCTAACCCCTCACTGCTCCCCGAGTGCCGCTGTTGTTGCAGGCAGCTCACTGCGCCGGGA
>NC_063202.1:11176470-11213970 GCF_017589495.1 Alosa alosa
AGACGCGCCGCCTCCCACCGCCTCGTCAGCGTGATCGTGTGACCTCAGCCTGTTGCTGAGCAACGCTCAAAACAACACGGGCTTGCCCTGTCAGGAGTGGCCGAGAGTCCGACACATGAACTTGGTGCGACAAGGACACCCCCTCCCTCTGGGACGGTCGCCAAACTATACCCATCTATACCCGACAGGACTGAACAAAAAAAAACAAACAAGCGATCAAAGAAAAACAATCTGAAGAACAAACTTTTAAGACATTCTGACCAAGTAGGCTGTGTTATCTCTTTGAGGACATGACTGGACTACGAAAGTGGGAATGTGTTTTTAAAGAATTGCCAAAAGGATCAGCTGAAGGCGAGTGGGAGATTTCCTTATTTCTTCAAAGGAGACGCAAGTCGAGAGGAGGGCCTGGAGGATTTCTAGTACTAATTACACTTTAGGATTGTTCTAGCACTGCGGTTAGCCGGAGATGTAAGCTGATTAGAAGGTGGAGGTATTGAGTCTGATCTTTAGTTGACTTTGCAGCTCAGTTCATCTTTGATAAGGGATTAGCCGGGACAGGAGCCGTTCTCTATGATCCGTGGCCGAAGACGGACCCCCCAACAGCCAGAGCTCAGGGAACCTGTGGTTCTGTAGAAGACCTGTGGTTCTGTAGAAGCTCACCTATTCACCACAGCAACCCACTCCATCCAACCCCCATCACCTTCTCTTCTAAACACCTCTCCACCCAACCCCCCACCCACACCCCTCACACCCGCCCCACAGCCACAGGGAATGAGAAACGGCTTCTGTCCAGATGAGAAAGGTGCCACAGGCAGGCAAGCAGGAACAGGGCACAAGCCTTCTCACTCTAAACACCAGCAGTAGAAGTATGTACTGTATCCAGACCTTTAAGGAATTTGCCATCTTGCAATTTGAATTTGCAAATTCATGCAAATTGAAGAATTTCAGACATTTGCAACTTGAATTTTTCTGTTATTACGGCATTATTTCCGCAAAAATGTGTGTGGAATTTCTCTTTTCACAATGCACAATGCAATTTTTTACTGTGTTTTATGAGACTTTCCTCTGCACATTTAGTTACCTTTGGCTGCAGCAATCACAATAAACTCTTGCAAGATCCTTGTGGGACTAATGTATCGATTATACTGGCAGAAACCAATGTCATACAATTTAGAGTTTGAAGTGTGCAGGACAGGAAGATATGAAGTATATGCCATTAAGTTTCTGCTGGGGCATCAAGGCTCAGTCCACGATTCAGACAGGTTGTTGATATTTGAGCAGGTTCCCCCGCATACACCTTCAATGATCCTGAAGTAGCATGGCCAGTTGGCTGCAATAGCGTGTGGCTCCATGCTAGCTCCATGCTAGCTACTTTGTTTCCCATTAGAGGACTGCATGTGAACACTGGGGGGTTTATGAGAACACAGACAGACAGCTTGTAGACTGAGGAGAAACTTTAGCAAAACAAGTGTTGGAGTAGGATCGTGGACTGCACCTGTCAGTTTTTAATTCTGCGTGTTCCTGTTAGAGAACCCTGTTTTAGAACCGAGTAAAATTCTCTGCTTTGAACCCAGTTGGTTCCAAAATGTACCAAAGGGTGACAGATGAATTTATTCCGTGTTGCTTTGCTTATGAAGAACATACAAATCATTTCAAACTGCTCAGGTGCATTGGCATAGGCTGACGTTTTATTTTGTTGCTGTTTTGTCTATCATAGTTGGTTGTAAGGTGGATTTTGCTATTTGATTATTTATATGTATGTATTAACTACATGTTCATTGTAGCACAGTTCATGTCATTGTGATGAAGGATTTACATGTTATTTTTGTAAATACATTTCTAACAAAATACACAACGGTTGACTTTTTTATGTCCTTTCCTTTATGTCTGCTTCTCAGATTGCTTTAGCTTACGCTGAAAAGACAGGAAGTGTATGAAATCAGGATGGTCTATATGAGTATAACACAAAAACAAAATGTGCTTGTGAGAAGTATGAATTGTTAGTTTCAACATGTCACATAAAACATCTGAGCTTGTGTTATAATGGGGGAAGGAGTCTTGCATCTGGTTGCACTTTGCCTTATCCCGTTGTTTTTAAGTTCATGAGGTGCTGTGTTGAAGATGGTGTGACAGGTCCTGAGAGGATATAGCCAGACTTGAATTCTACCCAGAATTTGAGTCTGGTATCACACCATTTGGTTTTGATTATTAGTGTTGAACTGATACAGGGAAAACAATGCCTCTGCACGCAATAGTCTTGTACAACAGACGCAATAGTGAAATCTAAACATCTATCTTCTCTAGCGTCAGCCTTTTTGTTGTAAACAAAACCAACTCAAGCATGCTCAAGTGTGACATGAATGTTGCTCATCTGTCCATGCTCATATAAAACCCACCCAAATTATTTGATTGGCCCAAACACCTCTGGCTCAGGCATAGAGATTTCTCAATTGGGCGACTCTAGAACGAATTTCCTAAACTCAGATTTTATGGACGGGGTACATTTGGGCTGGCTTCCAGGCTAGAGAGCATACAGCCAAAGGTATGATTTCCAGAGAAGCTGAGGTTCATAATCTTTGTAATGCTCTGACATAGACTGTCCTGCAAAAGACAAACCTATACACACACAAATCAAAAAGTACTAGTGACATACTAGAGACGTACGAAAGCAGAGTTTCTTCAGGAGCTGTGGTGCAGGAGGCTGCAGCGTACAGTACGTGCCATATTTGGGTCCATGACGTGTGCTCACAGCCCATGGCTATATTCCGTTCCCACCCATCTCTCTCTCCCCCACTGTCCTGTCACCCTTCACTGTCCTATCTGAATGAAAGCAAAAAGCCCCCTAAAATATACTTTCAAAAAGCAGTTTCTTTTTTAGAAGTGCTGTATTATGTGAGATGAATCATCATCAATAATAATAGTATCAACACACATGGACAGTAATGGAGGATAGCAATTAAAATACACAAAAATACAACTTTCAGTCACCAACAATCAAAAGAGACGATACTGCTTTCCAGAAGAAATACTGATATCTGTATCAACCAGGAGCAGGAAATATAAGGGACTTGAGTACTGAAATTGAGTAAAGCTTCACTGGAATTGGAATGGAACTAAATGTACAAAAGCAGTGGGTGACACAATGATATTAACTTTGCCTGTTATGGACCCTGTGAAACATGTGCACACACACACACACACACACACACACACACACACACACACACACACACGTGGACTTATAACACTTTTTGAGGCATTTAGCTAAGCTGGAGCACAATTGATTGCAGCATTCACTGATAGTGGGTCAGAAACCAATATGGATATATGTCTATTATTAAAAGCAAAACTGATTTTTGCTGGGTTTGTGGTGTTTCAACACTTCATGCAAACTTCTTTCTATGCATTTTTGCTAGCCATAGATGCAATAGTTTCTATAAGAACTGGATTAGAGGCATGGACTTGGAGGTTAGCTGTGTGATTGTGCCTGTGTCCTTAGAAACCCAATAAACATATAGGCTACAGGTTTCCAACATTGAGTAGTTAAAGCAGTGCTGTGCTGTTACAAATGGGTAAATATAACAAAATATTATATAAGCCATTACATATGGAGGAATAACTGAACAGAAATAACTTAAAATACCTTTTTAACATTAGCAATGGCGTGTTGATAAAACCAAAAACACAAAAATATAATATCAAAAGAAATATACAAATACACATAATTCCTAAGTATTTTGTTGGCACATAAATAAAGCAAAACAACACAATGCAGAGATAGTGAGAGAAGCAAATGAACTCAATGTGTCCATGGTTCCTTTTTCTCATACTGTTCCAGGGAGGATGCAGGGGTAAGTAAATCCACCTGGGATAACGGTTGGACATATATTTGGGAAAATATATCCTTAGCTGGCTGGGAGCTTGTGACCATGATTGAATTCACTCTCCTTTGTCCATGCCTTCCATGACTTAGGAGTCTTTTTTTAATGGACACGGCAAAAACAAGAGAACGTTGAAAAGGAAATTGAGCATATCCATCTGTCTCTCTTTCTCTTTCTGTCTCTCTCTCTCTATCCTCTGCGGTGGTGGTGGCGTTGTGCTGGCGGCTGCTGTGGCAGCGGCCCGCGGTTGGAGCATAGCTCCTCCAATGGCTTGAGCAGGCTGTGCTCGCGCGGGCGGTACGGCTGGACGTAGCTGTCCTCCTCCAGCAGGATGCGGTCCAGCGTGCGCTCGTAGTTGATGTGCCGACGCACCATCAGCACGTACTGGCGGCCCTCCTCCAGTGCCGGGCAGTCGCACACGTTGGGCACCCACAGGAACTCGCGGTGCTCCAGCCGGTACCGGTTGCGGTAGGTGTGGATCACCTGGACGTCGTAGCGCGTCTCCTCGCCACGGTAACGCTTCTCTAGGATCTGGGCACGGAACACTGAAGCACAGACCAGAGACACGGTTGTAAATACTGAGTGTAAAGGCCAATGCCCACTGGCAGCGGCATCCGCGTGTATGGATTTGACACTCGAGAGATAGAACAATTACAATTTTCTAAACGTTGGCGTCGACATGCATCAGACGTCGCCAGTGGGCTTTGCTCCATTAACTTTGGCGTCACTTCAGGCATGTCAGACACTGGGAGTTGGCACTGTCCTTAAGTCTGCCATGGCAAGTTAATAAATACGATAAGCACATTAAAACATAATATGACTGTACAGAGTATGATTAGTCTAATTGTAATGCTTTGCTGATGGTTTTATACTAAGTTCAATTCAGGAAATCTGTATTTACTATTTTAGCAAAAGATTAATGATGGACTCACCAAAGTCTTTCTCGCAGTACTGCCTCTGCCTCTCGGATCGACCCCGTACTCGCCTACACCTCCCACAATGCCCTGCTGGGGGGTTCAAAACTTTACGATACAATAACTCCTTTACAGCACCATATGCTCCTTGTGTACTATGTAGTAATGTATAACAGTGTTACAAATAGTCATAATGCCATACAACATTACAACTCACAAACATGCATGAATATAGCAATATTATATAATATAATAATATATATAAATGAACAAGTTAACATCATGTACACTATATCATATGTGAACAGCCTGAAAGTAACAAGAGATGATGAAAGCTGATGAGTGGATTTAGCCTAGCTGCTACATATTTGTGATACACAGAGGCATGTTACAGCGTGACTATAG
The DNA here is from genome assembly GCF_017589495.1 of Alosa alosa. NCBI lineage: Eukaryota > Metazoa > Chordata > Actinopteri > Clupeiformes > Clupeidae > Alosa > Alosa alosa. The sequence continues at coordinate 11,181,671 of NC_063202.1, forward strand.
GAAAATACTGAAAAGGTCCATTTTATTAATGTCTCTCTCTCTGACAGGTTGTGGTTTATGTATGATTTGAAAGTCACTGGTATTAACCTGTCAACAGTGTCCTTCCTGACACAAGCTACCAGTGTCATAATTCAACCTAGAAGCCGGAGGGATATACAGTATGACATATGACAACTTGTGTGAGTGTAAGGATATGTGATAACTTGTGTGTGTCTGTTCATGTGTGTGTGCATATGTGGCAACCTGTATGTGTGTGTGTGTGTGTGTGTGTGTGTGTGTGTGTGTGTGTGAGAGAGAGAGTGTGAATATGTGTGAGCAATGCATTAGAGTGTGTGTTCATGTGTGAGTCTGAGTGTGTGTTCATGTGTGAGTCTGTGTGTGTGTATGTGTGTGTATATGTGAGCGTGTGTGTGTGTGTGTGTGTGTGTGTGTGTGTGTGTGTGTGTGTGTGTGTGTGTGTGTGTGTGTGTGTGTGTGTGTATACACGTGTGTGTGTATGTGTATGTGAGCGTGTGCGTGTGTGTATGTGAGCATGTGCATGTGTGTGTGTGTGTATACACATGTGTATGTGAGCGTGTGTGTGTGTGTGTGTGTGTGTGTGTGTGTGTGTGTGTGTGTATGTGTGTGTACTACCTCGCCGTGGTCCCTCAGGCAGGTGATTGTGATCGTAGTGATGAGGTTGATGATGAGGAAGATGACGCCGAGGAGGCTGATAAGGCTGATGCTGCAGGTAAGGGTTCACCTCTCTACCCCCCACTGGTGCTACAACACACACACACACACACACACACACACACACACACACACACAATGTGAGTAAAAGGTGGATTTTAGCAAAAAGACAAGTTCTTCAGAGTTTAGCTTCCCACAGCACACAACAGAGTCGATCAGATATCAGACTGCTCTCTGGCGTCTTTCACTTTCAACTCTACAGCTGTGGAGCTCACAGTATATTTATAAACAAACGCACAGGGGAGACACTCATTTGAGACAATGTTTTGCACCTACCAACCAAATCGGCTTTGATGTCCTTTATGTCTACAGATATCTTCTGATATTACAGTACTGCCTTATGGTTCTTTATATTTAAAAAAACCTTTATCATATAAATCATCATATAAGTGCTAGTATTCAATAGTTGGGGTAGGCCAAGTGTGTGGTATACTCGCTGATGGCGCTCATAGCTGTCTAACATCCGATAATGGCCAAGGCCACTGACCTCATATGTCGGGCCAAGGAACTGAAAAAAAAGGGAGAAGAATGAACTTCCCCCATTGAGTCGGCTGATGTACTGCCAACACGCCCTCCAACACACCTCATGTAATCAGCTACAGACAAATGATCAAGGGCAGCTTTGATGCTCCAGGGGCAGAACGTAGATAACATCCTATTACATGAAACAGATGAAAGCCACTCGGCTCAGCCTATGGGTTACAGTAAGACAATGTTATCTGCTGCCGGTGGTATATGTGTATGAATGTGAGAAAATATATAGCAGGCCAAAGGGTATGAAAGGTAACTCGACTTTTACTTGGCCTCACTTGATGTCAGTAAAACACATGTTCAACTGTGACTGATGAGGTGATTCAAACAGGGAAGATTGCTTCTACCTCTAGACATATACAGTAGCTACATATATCTGCCTGTTTGTATGTGTGTCGTATATGCTAATACTGTACAGTGCTGTACATGTGCGAGTTTGTGTGTATGTGTATTCCTGTGTGTGTCAGTATGTGTGTGTGTGTGTGTGTGTGTGCGTGTGCGCGTGTGCGTGTGCGTGTGCGTGTGCGTGTGTGCGTGTGTGTGTGTGTGTGCATGTGCTGAGCATTCCATCACTCTGTCTGTCATTGCTCTGAGCCGTCCAAGGTGACAAAACAATCTCACTCTGGAGAGTCTTACCCCAGTATGGCCGTGTGACCAAGTGAGGTCTGATGGTGGTGGTGGTGGTGGTCGTAGTGGTGGTAGTGACCGTGGTGGTGCTGGGAGTCGGAGGAACCCAAGGTGGAAAGCCAGCATGGTGGGGCTGTCGCAGAGGACTACGTCTCCCATGATACAGTGCGAACCGGTCAGGTGGAAGCCAGTACTCATACTCAATCCCAGTGTTCTTATCCGTGGACAAGACCTGTATAGATGAGAGGCAAAATAGACCTCTGAAGTTTGCCTACAAAAAAGAACCAAAACGGCCATCTTTGCCCATATAAGGAGATCTGGTTGTTAATTGAAGCTAACTACCTAAGGCAAGTTGCATTGCAAGTTAGCTCTGGGGTAGCAAAACTCTAAGTAAGCCACCTTCACGAACCGGAGATCACAGTAGAGGGGCAGAGTAGAAGGCAGAGGACAAAAGTGTGTTCAGGAAAACGTCTGCATTTCAGACTTTTTCATCCCTGCGAGAGTTTAATAGGTGCGATAATTCAAAATCCCCATGTTATTTTCCCATAGGAAAAATCGCCAGATACTGGGTGTCAAAGATGGCTGCTTTTTTGTAGGCGAACTTCAGAGGTCTATGCAGACCTCACCACTGACCCAATCACTGAGTAATGTATCCACGGACAAGACCTAGACCTATATAGATATGAGGCACGATGCAGACCTCACCACTGACCCAATCACTGAATAATGTAGCTACCAACATCATTTGATTATTTAAAAAAACAGGTAAGCAAGATAAACAAAGAGTTTCCAGGAGAGAGAGAGAGAGATAGTGAACACCACACAAAGAAAACACTATACTCAAGCACATGAGATACACACACAAACATACACACGTACACACACACACACCAGTTTATATTTATAAATGTCTTATTTATTGTATGTTCTGTATTGTATTGTTTGATGTCCAGCTTTGGTAATGCAAAGAAATATTTGTCATGCCAATAAAGCTACCTTGAATTGATCTGAATTGAATTGAATTGAATTGAGAGATAGTGTTGAAATGTCCTTATTCCTGAGAGGTTTGAAAGCTGGTTACCATAATGTGCAGGTCCTCCTTTGTCGGCCCTGGCACTTCGAAACTTTCCCAAGTGTCGGCGGAGCGCCGGTAGAGAAGTTTGGTGCCGGCCACACTGTACTCTCCTGGTGTGCTGATCTTCCAGTTGCCGTTGATGACAAACTGCGAACGGCCATTTTGGAGAGCTGAGGAGGACATGAGAGCATTTCATCAATTCATTCTGTCACTGAAATATGCATGCAATATTCCTTTATTTGCTTTTGTAAAGTGCTCTGTATAGACTTATTTGAGAAGTTGTACCAATCAAAACAGGCAAGGACACACAAGGCACAGCCATAACATGAAATGCAGCAGGCATTCATTTGTGTGGCTGGATGCCAAGTTTGAAGAAGGCCAGACGGCCGAAACGTCACTTCAACATTAAAACATATAGCAGAGTGTGCGGCATTCTCTTTATTTTCTTTAACATTTGGATGCCTGTGCATGCCATTAATGTTTAATGAGCTGTGTGCACACAGCTTTGCCATTCACAATACAAGTCAAACAAGAACTACCACATACGGTGAGGTATTTCTATAGCATGTGATCAGTGTATAAAACTCACGCTAGCCATCACGCACGTCATCTGAATCTGAGATAAACCCCAGGATTGAGTCTCTGTGTCAATGTAACTTATCATTCATTCATCCTTTAAGTAACTTAACTGAATTGACAGGTGGGATTTGGATCAGAATGCACCGGGCCACACATATCACAGGGCGTCCTGACAAGCGCTATACCTGCCACATTGTTCCACACTTTGATTGAAATGTTCCATGAGCCATGAGTTTGTGTAAATAAGTCTTTCCCCTTGTGGGCGTTCTGTTCCCTCCATCTCCCGGTTCTCGTGTTTTGTTTGGGTTTTTTGTTGAAGCTTTTTTTTTCAGGGCATAACTTTTGTTTTGGGTTTTTTTGTTTTCTTTTTTTTGGGAGAGGGGGGGGGGGGGGGTTTTGCAGTGAAATATTTTCAAAACAACATGACCTTGGGGAGGATGCTCTGCCCAAGTTATCAGCGTACACAGCGTCTCTACCTCATGTGCATTACCGACGGATTTACACACACAATTAACACACATGCACACACACCCCGCTATCTGCATTCACACACTCGCACAGAGAAACCTTCTCACCCATTTGCATAAATGATCCCACTACTACTGATAGACACATGCACACATATACTGTACACACATACACTCCTTCAGTGAGAGAGAGCGAGAGAGAGAGAAGGGGGGGGGGGTAAACTCTCTGAATGTTTCATATGAGGACAAGGTGATAAAATAACACTCGAAATCAGCAAACATTTGACCAGGTTATTTTCCTCTGTCTGATTAATAGAATGTCAACTATGATGCAATCTGATCTATGGAACAACATTCTCTCTCTCTCTCTCTCTCTCTCTCTTTAACTCTCTCTCTCTCTCTCTCTCTCAGAGGTGAACCCAAAACAAAGTAATTATTCAGGACAAATGAATCTCGAGCACAGTCCTTCCACTACTCTGCAGTGAAGCATATTTCCTGCTGTATGTTGAGCCCTGTTTGGAGCTGCTGAATAATTCAGCAGAAAGCAGAACCTTGACAGGTGTTTGGTTCCTAGGGCTGGCAAAGGGAAACTGTGGGGGCTGTTACCCAGATAGTTCCTGCTGTTGTCCGTCACCCTGATGTGTGTGGCGCCAGCAGGGATCATGGTGACCTCATTGTACCCAAACGGCCCATCTGGAAGGAGAGAGAGAGAATGAAAGACATTTCTATACAGCAGCAATCCCTACACACCACCGCTGTTTCTATACAGCAGCAATCCCTACACACCACCGCTGTTTCTATACAGCAGCAATCCCTACACACCACCGCTGTTTCTATACAGCAGCAATCCCTTTACACACCACCGCTGTTTCTATACAGCAGCAATCCCTACACACACCACCGCTGTTTCAATACAGCAGCAATCCCTACACACCACCGCTGTTTCAATACAGCAGCAATCCCTTACACACCACCGCTGTTTCTATACAGCAGCAATCCCTTTACACACCACCGCTGTTTCAATACAGCAGCAATCCCTACACACCACCGCTGTTTCTATACAGCAGCAATCCCTACACACCACCGCTGTTTCTATACAGCAGCAATCCCTACACACCACCGCTGTTTCTATACAGCAGCAATCCCTACACACCACCGCTGTTTCTATACAGCAGCAATCCCTACACACCACCGCTGTTTCTATACAGCAGCAATCCCTACACACCACCGCTGTTTCAATACAGCAGCAATCCCTACACACCACCGCTGTTTCTATACAGCAGCAATCCCTACACACCACCGCTGTTTCTATACAGCAGCAATCCCTACACACCACCGCTGTTTCTATACAGCAGCAATCCCTACACACCACCGCTGTTTCTATACAGCAGCAATCCCTACACACCACCGCTGTTTCAACCACTGTTTCTCTTTATCCTCTTTGTGTTAAAACGTTATTCAAGTGAAGTAAGTGCTGTTCTAAAAAGAGCTCTTTAAAGCTCTACTGTCTGATCGGTCTGACGACTTAATCCAGCAGACTGGTACCATTACCAGTCTGCTGCACAGTCCTACACAGTCTTACTGGCACAATCCTACACAGTCTTACTGGCATGTACATAGTTTCATTATACTACTGATTTGGAAAGTGCTTGAAGGTACAGTCCTCAGTCATGATGAAATCTTGTTTTGAACTCAACAACCAGTCAAATATACTCTTCCCTTACACTCTTAAAACAAGTGTGTTGAAAATAACACAACTTGTGTTGTCCAGATATGTCCAGATAGGGACAACACAGTTTGTGTTGTTTCTAACACATTGCTTTTGTTATTTGTTTTAAGAGTTTACACAGTATGTGTTAAAATAACACAACTTGTGTTGTTTTTTAACACATATATCTATGTCCAAATAGGGACAACACAGTTTGTGTTGTTCCTCACACATTTATTTATAGAGTGTATGTGTTGTTGAAGAAGAGTTGGATCCCTTCTTATTGCCGATAGGCTGGAATTGTGTTTAGCTCAGTCTGAGGTACTTTGTTTTCCAGTTGCAGATTGTGTACCAACACCTGAGCAAACACACTGGATGGACAGGTACGGGAATGTGAGCATTTCACTGGATTTAATGTAAGGTGTGATGTGATTAAGAACTACACCTTTAAAGTGACTGGTGTAGTTAAGTGCTACTGCCTTGACCTCTCCTTGTCCCCTTGTAGTGTGTGTGGGCTGCTGCAAGCCGCAGGGAATCTTTGAGAAAGCCAGTGCGCTCCAAGGCTCCTCACACACCCAAACAAAGGCTGCATTATCTGCCTGTTTTGCTCCTGTCTAAATCAGGTCTGTTTTCCCCCCGTGCAGCACCCTCACGTGAAGCCACTTACGGAGAGAGAGCACATCTCAGCAGATAGCCAGAGGCCACATCCACAAACACGCAGAAGTGCCTCTCTAGTTATTACACCCTCCACACCTCTGTCATTTTCTCTCTCTCTCTCTCTTTCTCTATCCCTCTCTCACACAATCTCCCCACCTCTCTCTCTCTCCCTCTCTCTTACACAATCTCCACACCTCTCTCTCTCTTTATCTCTCTCTCTCCCTCTCTCTCATACAATCTCTCCACCTCTCTCTCTCTCTCTCTCCCTCTCTCTCATACAATCTCTCCACCTCTCTCTCTCTTTATCTCTCTTTCTCTCTCTCTCTCTCTCTCTCCCTCTCATACAATCTCCCTCTCTCTCATACAATCTCCCCACCTCTCTCTCTCTCCCTCTCTCTTACACAATCTCCACCTCTCTCTCTCTCTCTCTCTCTCTCTTTATCTCTCTCTCTTTCTCTCTCTCTCTCTCTCTCCTCTCCCTCTCCCTCCACGTGAACCTCTGTCCTCCTCGTGGTTACTGTCGCTCGGAACACACTCCGGCTCTCTGCCACTGTTCTGTGGGCACCATTTAAGTGCGATTCATTCTGGCGAATTCCATGGCGCAGGGCCACAGCACCATGTAGATTCAGTGGGTCTGAGTGACGCCATATGAAGACAGTGAGAGAGAGAGAGACAGAGAGAAACAGAGAGAGTGTATGTGTGTGTGTGTGTGTGTGTGTGTGTGTGTGTGTGTGTGTGTGTGTGTGTGTGTAAGCTCCCAAAGAAGATTAGAGCACTGACCTCTCCTTCACTCCTGTCTCTCTCTCATCCCCCCTCTCTTTCTCCCCCCTCCGTCTCTTTTTCTCTCCATCTTGGAGTGAAGCCAGGAACATGACAGAGGAATGATGGGACATATCCCACCGTTCAATGAGAAGGTGTAAAGACTCGTCATGAATAAACCTCTCTCTTATAGAGTACCAACCCTCCCCACTTATTGTAACTCAATACTCATAACAGTTTTTTCAAACCTGTGTGAAATACTCTGTTTGATGGCTGTGCCTGTGTTGCATGTTTATGTATTGTTTTTGTGTGTATGTATGTATCTAGGCTATATGTTTGTATATGTATCTAGGCTATGTGTTTGTATATGTATCTAGGCTATGTGCTTGTATATGTATCTAGGCTATGTGTTGGTATATGTATCTAGGCTATGTATTGGTATATGTATCTAGGCTATGTATTGTTGTGTATGTATCTAGGCTATGTGTTTGTATATGTATCTAGGCTATGTATTGGTGTGTAGGTATCTAGGCTATGTGTTGGTGTGTATATGTATGCACTACTTTATGTGTTTGTGTGTACAGTATGTGTGTAGGCTATGTGTTTGTGTGTAGGCTATGTGTTTGTGTGCATGTGTGTAGGCTATGTTTGTGTGTGTGTGTGTGTGTGTGTGTGTGTGTGTGTGTGTGTGTGTGTGTGTGTGTGCACACCTTGTCCGTTGTTCTGGTAGATATTGCGGTGATGGAGACAGGTGCTGTTATGACCTCCACAAACCATGCAAGCGTCCTCCTCCTGCTTGGAGCCCAGGATCAGGTCACAGCCTGGCTCCTGTTTTACATAAACACACACACACACACACACACACACACACACACACACACACATATTTAAAGCACAGTGATATATATGTAGGGTCACAGAGTGCATGCACATGTAGACAAGCAGTACTGACAAACAAGCCCAGAGACATGTACAAAGTGTGTGTGTGTGTGTGTGTGTGTGTGTGTGTGTGTGTGTGTGTGTGTGTGTGTGTGTGTGTGTGTGTGTGTGCACACCTTGTCCATTGTTCTGGTAGATATTGCGGTGATGGAGAAGTATGTGTGTGTGTGTGTGTGTGTGAAGTATGTGTGTGTGTGTGTGTGTGCATGTAAAGTGTGTGTGCATGTGTGTGTATGTGTGTGTGTGAGTGTGTGTGTGTGTGTGTGCAGTTTTCACCGGAGCCATCAGCCTCATTAGTGGGTGACCCTGCGGGTTTTTCCACAGCATAAAAGGAGCAGATAAACCCTTCTCCTCCCACACTCACTCCGCTGGGCTGGTCTGGGACCAGCTCACAGTGACACACATCTCAGTGTTCACCACCAACATTCTAAGATGTACACAGATGTTTTGCCCAGATTGATTGCATTCTCATGCCGGTTTAGGTTCATGTCACACGATTAACGCAAGACAAATTGGTTTCAGCGCGATTTTAAAGTGAGTCCATGTGTGAGCTCTTTTAGTGTGTTAGGAGTTCAAAAGTTCCTCTAAGGAGGATGAGCAGGGTCCAGTTGAGGCCAGGGAATAGAGAGGACATGGAGTAAGAAGTCACCCCTTGGTGGCAACCTTGAGCAGCAAGATGGCAAGTAGATTCTCTCCATTTGTCAAGTACACCCTATGGAACACTAACATTAACACACTTACTGTGACAGTCTCTTAACCCTCATCACAGGTGTGTGTGTGTGTGTGTGTGTGTGTGTGTGTGTCGATATATCACTGTGGACTAGAACTTCTGGGACTACTTTAGGTCCATGTCTTGCACCCTACCCCCACAACAACCACATCACACACACACACACACACACACACACACACACACACACACACACACACACACACACACACAGTGTATTTATCCTAATGTACACACAAACCTGCCTGCAGACACAATTTACCACATGCTGCTCATTCCCAGAACATCCCCGTGGTAAAAACGCTCATTGACCTTTGACCTTTAGTTGCTTAGTGCTCCCACTGACCTCTCACAGTTCGTAAATTCACCTGGACATGTCCCATAAACCTGCCATATCCAAAACGCGTTTCCATAAGGGGCTACCCCCTTTAATCTATCTGACGGTTGTGGGGACAGGAGGTGAGGATGTGGAGTGTTTGTGTGTGAAGTAAATGACACTGCCTGACTGATAGAGATGTGTTACAAACACACACACACACACACACACACACACACACACACACACACACACACATTCTCCACATCTAAGGGAGGAAAATAAAATCTTCAATCACTCCAAAAATCCTTTCATCAAGGCCAAAGTCCTCCCCAATCCTGGCTCTTTGGAGTGCTGAGAGGGAAAGTGGACCGCGGGCAAGAGAGAGGGCAGAAGGCTCTCCACATGGGAGGCACTATGGTGGAGGAGGGGAATTTTGCTTTTCTCTCTCTCTCTCTCTCTCTCTCTCTCTGCTCTGGTGGGTGTGCAGGACTGGCTGTTGTAATGGCATGTGAAAGGCCCAGTCGACACGGATAAGAGCAGCTAGGCCTTAACACACAGCATGGCTCATACCTGCTGAGGCTCTCATACAAACACACACATACACACACACACACACACACACACACACACACACACACACACACACGGCTAAACTCTCACACTGACACAGACACACACATACACCTATAACACACACACACACCTACACAAATGGCATGCCTTATACCTGCTGAGCTTCAAACAGCAAGACAGAGCTCAACAAAGTCACATCAATAATACATCCACACACACACAATCATAGACTCAACAAATGAAAATATGTAACACACACACAAACACCCCACCCCACACCCCACACCCCACCACACATTCACACACCTACGCACCTTCATAAACACACACACACTCATAAACACACACTCTCAAGTCAACACACACTCACCAGACACTTCCCGTTGACACACACAGCTGTAGTCTCGGTCTGGCAGGGGGTGCCGTCCAGAACTCGGCCAAAATTGTAGTAAAAATTATGACCAACCGCCAGACAGCTCAATTCACATGGGTCAGAGCCTGATAGAAGGAGGGAGAAAGAGAGAGAAAGACAGAGAGAGAGAGAGAGAGAGAGAGAGAGAGAGAGAGAGAAGGAGGGAGAGAGAGAGAGAAGGAAAAGGAAAGGGAGAGAAAAACAGAGGGGGAAACACAAGGGGAGAGGCTATAAAAATCTGGAGGTAAATACCAAAGAAGGTCTTTAGGACATCAAACAAAGAGGAGGATGTAATGAGTCACTCAAGTGTAGGGTTGGGTATCGGTCCGTGTAACGCTTTGCAGTGCTTTGTTCTATTTGCTCCATCCATCTGATCCAAATAAAAATGTGTTCAATAATCCAATTTTCAATTTTTTTAACTGGTCAGCAAATAGATAATTGCTGCTATTTTCTAAATGTGTCATTAGTCACGCAAGATAAAGAAAAAAACAGAAACTGGATTGGAAACAAAAGTAAAATTCAGTTAATATTGGATTTTTGCCTTTTTTACCGTTTTTGTTGGGCTGAACCACAAGCGTAGGGGGGTGACCTGATACATATTGGTGCGGTGTTGGTGATCACATTTTATCAGCGGATGTAGAGATGGAGGGCTATCAAACACAGTTCAGCTTGCATCAAGGTGCCAAGCGATTGATAATGTCAGCTCGAGATCAGAACTTCAGATGCAGAGGGAGACATTGCTGCATCCTGATATACGTGTGTAGAATGTTCATGTTCTGGGAGGCTTTGGAGACCTACATCAGAGAGGGTTCAAGCGGAGTAATCATGGATCTTTGCCTACATGATCCAATGGACTTGAGTTGTAGTAGCCTATAGCAATGTAGGCTATTTGCTGTTGAAATTAATAAATGGATAAACTGATAAATTAGGCATACTCACTGTTGTGTCTTCGCTAGCCTAATGAAACCTGGTCTAGCGTAAAGTGTTAAATAAGAAAAATGTCCCACGCCAAACAGTGCTTGGGGTAGCCTGTAGACTGACGTCTTCTGCTTTGGGGAATTATTTGGTATGGCATGGCCATGGTATTCAAATATACTGTAGATATGTTCAACATAGGCTGAAAGTTATGTTTAACGTGCCATCTCCCAAAATCGGCGAAGTTTTAGTTATTAATCTCTAAGGTAATGAGTAAAAATCACACACAACTTCAGGCGGCGCTCTCTTCCACCATCTAGCCTGGCCCAGCTAGATGCTGTTCTCCCCGTGCTCGTGGTTCAGTCCAACCACAAGCTCAAAAAAAGGAAAATTAAAAAATTGGCCTTACGATCATTTCAATGTTTAACTTCTCAACAGAAAACCGTAACTGTGCTCAATTGAAAATCAAAATATGCAACAATCCCATTTACTGTGCCGTCCTAAAGAATGGATAACGGATTTTTGAGCCTATTTTTATATTTTTTCATGTGAATTCTGCAAATAGAACATAGCAATGTAAAGCGTTACACGGACCGGTATCGTTTGGGTTTTATCCGATACCGGTGCTAAATCGATACTTTTAAATCGGTGCCGGTGCCAAAACGGTACCTGAAACGGTACTTTGTTTTCAAAATGTTTTACGTAAATTAACATGGTCTAAAGCATGAATTGCTTTTTTTATTATTGATAAGACAAATTTGAACATGAAATTGAACTGTTATATTCAATTTACTAGCAATCTCATTGCTCCTACGAATAATACATTTAAATGTTAAAACAGCTTGCCATGCATGCGCACACAATGGTAGGCTAAAGCTCTGCTTTCTAGTTTATCCAGTGTAGGCGGTTTGCCATAAGGTATGTTAAAACCGCTTTCCATAAAACTGCCAGGTCATGGACAACGGCATTTGCAAGCAAGCTAATCTAACAGGGACTCTACATTCCAGTTAATTCAGTGTGTTCCCAAATGCTTCAAGAAATGTCATGTCTTAAGCCATAACACGCAATAGTTTTGAACATGTTAGGCTACATGTCGGTGTTGAAGTGTTTAGATTCCCAGCACTAGGCATTTTAACAGCAACTATGGCTATGCGGTAACACCAGTCAGCTGAGTTTAATTAGCGATAAAGTACGGTGATGGTATAGCCTCTTTGACAGCTCAGTGACATCAGGTATGTAACCTACATATTTATGTTTTAGCCAGCTAACTAACTTAATGATCTTCAAATTCATTGTGATGCAATATGGGCCTCATGCACATGAAAGATTAATTTCATGCCATTGTGTTGTTTAGAACACACCGTGAGTTTTTACCTTACAACTTTGCTGATAACATTTCAAATAAATGCCAGTTAGCGCATTAGCAAGGATATTGTGTAACATATAGGCTACTGTTGATGTTGTTTCATAGCCTTTTGCTTATGTGTAGTTAGGCCCACTGCTAGATTTTGACAGGAGCTCGCGATATCGCTTTAAAGCTACTTGGGCTCACGCAAGCTGTCAAACACTGTCCACTCGCCTATGTGGTGCACCCCTCTGGTTTATACAGTGTTTATGTTAGCCAACTGTATATGGATGTGTTGCTATCAGACGTTAGAGATGGCGTATGACATGCAGTGATGCCTCGTATAAAAAAAATAAAAAAAAACGCTATTTAAGCACTAAAATGAGGCACCGAAATCCATGTTGTTATTCGATGCAGTTACTACCGTTTGCGTCGGCACCGGTGCCATATTAGAACCGTGTTTCGGTGCCCAACCCTACTCAAGTGGGATAGTTTTCTCTCTCTCTCTCACACACACACACACTCTCACACACACACACACACACACAGACACACACACACACACACACACACACACAGTTTATGTCTCACCCACCTCCATGGAAGGTCGTCCATTTGTACCTGCTGCCTGACGTTACAGGACGGTCATCAAAGGCTTTACACTGCATCTCCCTGAAGTCCATCTCACCCACTGGACACTCCTACAACACAAACACACACACACACACACACACACACACACACACACACACACACACACACACAAACCATACACAAACCATACACAGACACACAGACAAACAGACAGACAGACAGACAGACAGACACACACGCACACACACAGAGAGGAATGTTCAGCATGATTAAAAATAACCACACAAACCATACACAGACACACACACACACACATACACACTCTCTCTCAGACACTCAGAGACACACACACACACACACACACACACACACACACACACACACACACACAAACACACACTCTTAAAGGTAACAGAGCACAGGTAAAGGCAATACACAGGTCAGGTGAAGCAGGGTAACACTACCTCGCACGCATACAGTATGCAATCAAACACATATAAACCTTGCCAAGACCTGTTTGGCCTGACTCTGTACAATTACATTGTGTTTTATCAACAGTCGTCCATTCAATTAATGGAGTCAGCTCAGTCATCATGAACACGCTCCACTGAATCATCATACCTACACATACACACTGACATGCACATAAACACACATAAACACACACACACACACACACACACACACACACACACACACTTCTGGCCTGACTTCCTGGGTGGTACTTGGAAGGATTGGTGTTCGCTTTTCTCCATAAAAAAAAGCATTTCTCCATAAAACATTTGAATCACTGTGCAGGTTTTAGCAAGCCTCTGTCCTTGTAACCCTGCCTGAGACGTCTACTCTCCATTACAGCACACACACACACACACACGCGCCACGAGAGTGAAACTCACCGCTCCCACTAGGTACACAAAGGCTCTGTTAAATATAGATGTGCATTACAGCATTACACACACACACACACACACACACACACACACACGCACACCATTATCAGTCTTAAGCTACATTTCTTGTCCAGTACTGAGATAACATCATTCACAAGAGCGTCATAAAAGGCAAACCTCTGTCAGTTAATGGGGTGTTCTGAGAGCATATGCAATAGCAAATTCCACACAAAACTGTCACGTCCATAATGCCAACTCGATGCCATGGTGTGGTGTGATGTGAATGATGATTACTTGAAATTTGAGCATTCACTCTTCTTGGTTGTAGAACTCACATGAAAAACTTTTCACATAATCATTCACATCATACAAATACCATGGCATTTAGTTGGCGTTATGGACGTGACAGTTTTGAGTGGAATTGCCCCAGTACACTAGCCTGGCGGGCCATCCTATATCATTGAAATTTATAGTCTGGAATCGAACCATTCACCTCGCTTAATCCAAGGGGCGGGCATAGAATTGTCTTTCAAACTGCCTAGGCATGCAATAGGCCAGCGCTACGACCATATCCGTATCCGGGTCGGCAAACGGCAAATACATCCTTCTTCGAAAGGAATGACTTAAGTGCATTGTGTTGCTCAACTTTCAAAGAAAAGCACAAGTCCAACTCCTCCAAAGTTGACGCCAACGCCGATTCAAACAACCGCTCTTCGTTTGCCATAGCCACCTTCCTTGTTGTTCACCGTCGCAGGACTGTCGTTATCCTGTTAAGCCCGCCTTAAGACTCTAACAAAATAGAGCGCTGTGATTGGATGACGTCCACGGCGTCAGCCAATAGAAATCCCTATGGTTTGATACTAGACGTACAGGCTGAGCAAATTAATTTTGCTGCCGCTAGGGTGCGTCTAGATTTCTAGGCTACCAGTACACTGTGGGCCAGATGTACGTACATTTGCGAACGTAGCGTTAACAGCGTCATGGACAAACCGCAGATTGCGAACGCTTTCAGACCCAAGTTTCCGTCGTATTTATCAATTGTTCAATCCATAGTGTAATCTGCGCCTTTCTCTGCCTTTCTCCGCCCATAAACGCAATTTACGAACGTCCACAACTGAATGGCAGAGCCTACAGTACATACAAGCGCAGTTGAATGAAGTTAGCTGATGACAACATTAAAAAGAATCAAACGTTTCGCGATAATGAATACCATACTGTACATGATGAGATGAACAAGCAGGGAGATCATGAAGATCAGTAGTTCTACTCAAACTACTTGTGCACGTAGGCTATGGAAGATTGGTCAAATCTAGCAAGTAGGAAAGTTTAAGTGAATGACGTGAAAGTGAAAGTAAGACATTCGAAAGGCCAACAAAAGTTAAGGTTGCTTTTGATAGTACAACGACTTACAAAACTAGTGCTCTGAATAGCGATTCTGTTGTCTTTAAAAGCTTCTCTTATTGACGCATTGAACTGCAATTTGGATTAACACCTGCTTTTACAAGGCGTGAGTATTTAGGCGCAGAATAGACGTGGGCTTTCAGGAGCAGTCTTTGTACATACCGCCAGGGATGGATTACTGCACGGGCCTACCGGGCCCAGGCCCAGGGGCCCAAGGGATCAGGGGGCCCTTGGGCCCAAGCCTTTGCATGGAATCATTGCCTCAATATCAACAAATCAGGATGTAGGCTATGAATCTGATTGAATTAAAGTATTGGCCATCCCCAAAATGCACCAGAATACAGGAAATCACATCAAACAAATAAAAAAGTGGGGGGCCTGTAATGCATCTTGGCCCAGGGGCCCGAAAGTTCTTAATCCGCCCATGCATACCGCGGAATACATAATAAGGCGCTCTTTACTCTTCCCCTCCCATTTTTTTACGCTAAACTCCCACTTTCACCTGGATCCTCCCATGAATGCATAAGCATGACACGAAAATCGCAATTTGCCATGTTCAGCTCCCGCGACAGGCAGTTTGCGCTTTTACATCATTGCACCCTGTTTGTACATACCTTGCAATGATTTTACACACATGTTGCGAAACAAATACGCCTGAAGTGGGCGCAAAAGTTTTAGTACATCTGGCCCTGAGTGTTCAACTGTATAATTCAATCAATGGTGTTTACCAAAGAACTTTATAAAGGAGAACACTTCTGTAGCCTCTAAAAAGCCTCTTCAGACAAAGATCTTCACCTGAGTTATCGTTGGGAAAAAAAACATTTTTGTGCTTGCAAGATTTCTTGTAATCATCAAAACAATGGGTTTCATTCATACATCAAGAGGATGTATTTATTAAAACAAGACACTATCAGTTGCACTGAAGCACTGAAAATATGTCACAGTGGAAAGTGCTCTTGAATGACTGCTCATAATTCAATGACTGTTCAAGTACAGTTGCATAGCTGCTGTTCCACCGTCTACTGAGCTGGAACGCGTTGTGTCTCGCAGCCTAAGTCCTTGTCTAATTGCCATATCAGTTTCAAAATGATACAGCAAAAGATTTTTGCAAGGCCAGTCAATACATATCTAATCCACTTGACACTGCAATATGCATGGTCTGTATTTTTGAGAAACTCTAGCTTTGACTGATTTTTCAACCACTGTCATTTCAACAGTATAGAACATCACTAGACTTGTTCAGCATTCTGCATAAAATTACTGCTTTTTATTTGATACTTACAGATACAGCACACGTGCCCTTAAGAACTACTGCTGTCTTTATTCTGGAGTGCTCCTGTTAGACAGGAAGCAGCTAGTGCCATCTGAACTTCTCACCTTGGTGTTACAGATCTTGTACTGTCGAGAGTCTCCCACACATGGGCCTCCAACAGGGTTTCTGGAACAGCAGAGAGAGCAGAATCAATCACTTAGGGTCAAGCCATCATTTTAGGGACACAAATTCAAACATGTCATTTTTCTATCTGGTTTCTCAGAAGCTTTGCAGACCCTTCTATTATGAATATGTACAAAGGTCTAAGTTCTGTACGGATCGTCTTGCTCCGACTTCTGATACTGGATACTGAGAAGCCGGAATTTCTCTCACACTGTGTAAAGACAAACAGCTGCTCTGTATGTGAGACATGTGTCTAGGGCCGATGTGAATCCACATATGTGTGTGTTCTCTTTGTACAGATGCAGGTGTGTGTGTGTGTGTGTGTGTGTGTGTGTGTGTGTGTGTGTGCGTGCACGTGCGCGGGCGTGCATGCGTGATTACATCTATGCACAGGCACCTGGTAATACCAATATCAACGTCTGCTCTCACCTGATTTCAGAGCTATGTGTAGGCATGCCTGCATGGTGTGTGTGTTTTTGTGTTCTCACCTGGTGATACAGGTGCGTGTGCGGACCGACGCTCCTCCGCCACAGCTGCGGGAGCACACAGACCAGCCGCTCCAGCCTGACCACTCGTTCCTGAAGTGCGGCTGCCGCCGCACACGCCCACGAGGGGCACCCACCGACCCCCCAACAGACACCCTGGAGGACTAGAGAGTCAGAGAGAGAGGGAGGGAGAGAGAGGGAGAGAGAGGGAGGGAGAGGGAGAGGGAGAGTGAGGGGTGGGAAGAGAGAGTAGGTAGAGAGAGAGAAGGAAGTAGGTAGATTGGAGGATGTTAGATTCATTCTCTGCAGAACTGAAGTATCATGACCGCTACTGACCACCACACCGCTGACATGGCTTCAAAGTGCTGCATTTCAGGCAGGCAGAGGCAAAGCAAAGAAAGGCAGAAAACAAAAAGATCATGCATACGCTAACACACACACATACACACACACACACAGACACACACACACACACACACACACACATACACAGACACACACACACACACATACTCTGTCCCAGCGTGCCCTTCACTAACTCCTCAACCCCACTTCATTATCTCACCATTACCTGCCTGTGGGGTAAAACCCCTTCGCTGCGGAGAACCGCAGCCTGCGGTTCTAGCTGCGAGCCTGCGTGTCTCGGGGTTCGGCACCGCTGACCCAGAGAGACTCTGAGCTGTGACTGGGGTGGATGGTGCCTACAGCAATTACTCACAGAGGGACAGGACACCTGTTTGCACGCAATCTATGGCCTTAGGCTCAGGGTTTGTTTTCACTTAAGAATTTATATGAGGTTAGTGGTGGAGTGAAAAAACACTCTTACAAACACATTTTACTGTAATGAATTGTATTTGTATAATATACTGTATATGTTTGTGTGATGATTCTACAGTATGTACTACTCTTGAAGTGGCTCTAACTGATCTTGTACGATGACATGACACTAAGGGCAAGATGTACTAATGCTTTTGCGCCCACTTCAGGTGTATTTGTTTTGCAACGTGTGTGTAAAATCATTGCGAGGTATGTACAAACAGGCCGCAATGAGTGGGAGTTTAGCGTAAAGAGATGGGAGGGGAACCATAAAGAGCACCTAATTATGTATTCCGCGGTATGTACAAAGACTGCTTGTGAAAGCGCACGTCTATTCTGTGCCTAAATATTTCCGCGTTGTACAAGCAGGTGTTAATACAAATTGCAGTTCAATGCGTCAATAAGAGAACATTTCAAAGACAACAGAATCGCTATTTAGAGCACCAGCCTTAACTTTCGTTGGCCTTTCGAATGTCTTACTTTCACTTTCGTCATTCACTTAAACTTTCTTACTTGCTAGATTTGACCAATCTTCCATAGCCTATGTGCATAAGTAGTTTGAGTAGGACTAGCCTACTGATCTTCATTATCTCCCAGCTTGTTGACATCTTATCTTGTATGGTATTATTTCATGATCGCTAAACGTTTCTTTTCAATGTTGTCATCAGTTAACTTCATTCAACTGCGCTTGTATGTAGGCTCTGCCGTTCAGTTGTGGACGTTCGTAAATTGGCGTAATGGGTGGAGAAAGGCAGAGAAAGGCGCAGTTTACACTATGGATTGAAAGATTGATAAATACGACGGAAACTTGGGTCTGACAGCGTTCGCAATCCATGGCGCTTGTCCACAGGCCTTGTCCATGACGCTGATAACGCTACGTTCGCAAATGTACGTACATCTGGCCCTAAGTGCCAGTCTAACTTCATCTTCCATCTACAACTAAACACAGATGCCCCGTCCACTTCTTCGATCCAGACACGACCCTGACCTTTCTCTCACACCAAGGCCAAACTGCCAATCTCTCTCTCCATCCAAACGGGGACCTCTAACCCCAGCCAAATTGCCAATCTCTAGCTGTAGCTAAAAGTCCAATCTCCCATCCTGGGGCCAAAGTGCGAATCTGGGGTGGCGGTGAGTGACCCGCTGCTTGATCTGTGATCCTGTCAGATGGCTCAGAGTTCCACTGGATTCCATTACGGCGTGTCTCCTGGCAGCGCGGCCTCTTTGTGCCCAGTCCAAACAAATGAGCTGCTGATGGAGGAATACTGATGCAAAGGCCTCTCACTGACATGCTCCATCTGAGAGAGCAGGTCACTGCATAATCTCCCCCGTACTAAAATACACACACACACACACACACACACACACACACACACACACACACACACTCTTCTCACTCTTCTCACTTTTTTCTCAGCCCCCCACCATACATTCATGCATACACTCTCTCTCTTTCTCTCTCTCTCTCACACACACAACACACAGTCTGATCATGTATGTAATGTAAAGTCATTTACAAATAACTCTCTCACTCACTCAACACAGAGAGAGAGAGAGAGAGAGAGAGAGAGAGAGAGAGAGAGAGAGAGTTCTCCTCTTTCCCTGGTTTGTCAGTCATAACTAGAGTTCAGTCCCAGCAAACAGTATTAGTTTAGTACCTCAAATCCTAAACCTGCACATTGTTTTCATTCAGCAGAACAATCTCTGTTTAATAGTGCAGTGTGCCGTATAACCCCACAGGGGGAATAAACACTGGAGGACCGTATTACTGTAAAATGATTTAGGAAAACAAACAGAGAAACCTTCCAAAAGCCTCCTCCTTCAGGTGTAGTATTGGACTGGCAACATCCCCACTCAAACCTCCACAGACAGCACAAGTCCCATGTTCTAGATCAACCCTTTCCGCACAGACTAAACGGCACACACACACACACACACACACACACACACACACACACACACACACACACACACACACACACACTCCACCATGAAGTGGTGTAGTAACACAGTGTGCCTGGTCAGCCATTCAGAGCCAAATGCCATGTGTTGTTGTGTTCACGTCAAGGCCGGTTTTAAAAACGCCATTCCAACCTCAAGACTTGAGGCATTCTCTGCGTTCCTCAACTGACACAGAGCCATGAATCAACATCAACGTAGAGCAAACAGATTTACAGGAGATCATAAATACTGCACACTAATAAAACATTACTGGATGTTATCTCTTTTGGAGGACTTCGGTAAGTGTCTGCCAGTATAAAAGGGGGAAATTAAAGGTGCAGCCGTGTATATCGGCTCTGCCATCCAGCAGTGTCTATCAGGTCTACCCTATGAGTAGGCTTGTCAGGGTTAGAGTTGAACTGTAATGTTTGTCTAAACTGACATTCCAGTCTGGACCATGTGACAGTGCTGAGCAGGTACAACACTACCACTGGGAGAGTGAGACATACACTACACTACACTCAACACTAGCACTGGGAGAGTGAGACATACAACACTAGCACTGGGAGAGTGAGACATACACTACACTACACTCAACACTAGCACTGGGAGAGTGAGACATACACTACACTACACTCAACACTAGCACTGGGAGATTGAGACATACAACACTAGCACTGGGAGAGTGAGACATACACTACACTACACTCAACACTAGCACTGGGAGAGTGAGACATACACTACACTCAACACTAGCACTGGGAGAGTGAAACATACACTACACTACACTCAACACTAGCACTGGGAGATTGAGACATACACTACACTCAACACTAGCACTGGGAGAGTGAGACATACACTATACTCAACACTAGCACTGGGAGAGTGAGACATACACTACACTACACTCAACACTAGCACTGGGAGAGTGAGACATACACTACACTACACTACACTACACTCAACACTAGCACTGGGAGAGTGAGACATACACTACACTACACTCAACACTAGCACTGGAAGAATGACGACATACAACAGTAGCAGTGGGAAAGGCCAGTTTGCTCATGGTTAAGAAACGTTTCACTGTCATAGAGTGTGTGAAATAACAGACACTGTTACTTAAAGCTGGAAAAGAATTCAAACATATTACTGTAAACATAAAAATACCCCCTATGAAATCTCATCCTGTCTGACCTTTCAAAAACAGTGGACGTGTCTTGACTGACTAGTTTATCTTGTTGTTGTATACAGTCTTTTGTTGTGATTACTGTGAAGTGGACAAACAGGGGGACGGTAGAGCCATCTCCGCCGGAATATTGGCTGCTTTCCAAATGAAGTGAAGTCGCTGGTGTATAAAGAAATGGTCCATGGGAAGTGTGTTGCAAAATACATGTCAACACAAGCGTTTATGTGCACACACACACACAAACACACACACACACACACACACACACACACACAGCGTTCATCGATGACTGCAGTCCATCACAGAATGACCTGGTTGAAACCGCATCACTGCACAAACACACACACACACACACACACACACACAGTATCAATATTCTTAAAGGGTTATCGCACACAAACAGGCACATGCACACACATTTATTAGTTGTACAAGGAAGATTAAACTTGGCGAGCACGATGAATGACTTGACCCCTTGACCAACAGAAGGCCAGTCCCTCCTGTATGCCTATGTTCACAGGGAGATGTGTCAAACGCACAGATTTACAGCAGCGGAGCTGCCCCTTTGCAGCAACACTGACAGAAATATAGTATAGGAGATAACAGCAATCGCTCTCCACCACATGAGCTGTATGCTAACATCTACATACGGCTTAACAGAGGAGATAACAGCAATCGCTCCCCACCACATGAGCTTTATACTAACATCTACATACAGCTTAACCAGAGGGGATTAAGGTGGTTAGGCTACTATTTTCAAATCTTTGTCTCAATTAAATGGCTGGGCATCTGAAAAATCAGAGAGATTCTTGATAGAACCTTGATGATGAAATAACCTTGCACAGCCTTTATCATTCTAGCACAAACATACAACAAGCAGTCAGAACTAGAGTAGACAGACTGGTCAGTCTCTGGCAAATGGAGGGGGGATTTAAAGCTTGCAGAGTGTACAGTCTATACCCCCACCCTCCCTCAAACAAAACCCAGTTGAAAATTATATTTGGTAATAACACCATTACTGTACAATGTAATCAAAATTATATATACCGGTATATATATGCAATAACAAAAGTAGTCTGTAGTAACACATACAGAAAAATGTATGTACTGTATGAGTGACAAACATGTACCTACGTGTGTGTGTGTGTGTGTGTGTGTGTGTGTGTGTGTGTGTGTGTTGACAACTTTCAGGAAACCCCTCTTTAAGCTATTCTTGACAACCACATTAATAGTGCTGAAAGATGTGTGTGTGTGTGTGTGTGTGTGTGTGTGTGTGTGTGTGTGTGTGTGTGGGTGTGTGTGTGTGTGTGTGTGTGTGTGTGTGTGTGTCTAAAGTGGAGAAAATATAAAGCAATCACAAAACAAATGTTTCACTGGACAACCCCAATGTATATGTGTTTGTGTGTGTGTGTGTGTGTAATTATGTGTGTGTATGACTGTGACACAGGAAATGGTTAAGGGTCAGAGCTTTCATTAGTTCACTTGTTGGTACTTCAGTATCAGAATGTACTTGGCAGGCCTGAGAGTACAGTGCGTGTGTGTACATGTGTGTGTGTGTGTGTGTGTGTGTGTGTGTGTGTGTGTGTGTGTGTGTGTGTGTGTGTGTGTGTGTGTGTGTGTGTGTGTGTGTCTTACATGCTGAGCCCAGAGGCAGAGAGGTGAGAGCAGAAGAATGATGAAGGTGAGTGTCTGGCACAAAAACAGCTTCCTGAAGATGGAGAGAAAAAACAAACATTGTTATTCTATTACACACACACACACACACACACACACACACACACACACACACACTTTACAACACTTTCTGAATTGGAGGAGTAAAGGACAGACATTTAGAGCTCATTTAGCATAGCAGTCCAACCCTTAGGTCACACACACACACACACACACACACACACACACACACACACACACACACACACACCTTTAACACACCTCTCTATGGGAAGAGAGGAGAGGGCTGGGGCCCCTGTCCATACACAACTCAGCACATGTCATAGGCTCATGTACACACACACACACACACATATATATATAACACAGGCCCCAAGGTCACAAGGGCCTCCATAACCCAAGCCAGAGACCTGCCAGACCACGGGGCCCTGATTGTCAGGAATGCCACCCGCCTAACCACATCACACACCCCAGCCCACACCCCTCTCCCAGGGTCATTAACTTCCCCAGCCAGGGAGAAGGCCGCTAAGGGTCACCAAAGCTCACATCATTCCACGTTGCTCCAGGCCGCCCTGTCCTGCCTGCTGGCTGGAGCACGGGAGTGTGTGTGTGTGTCCTTTGGCAGCGTATGGACAGGGTGACGCGCAGGCCGTCTGGGTTCAGCTGCATTTCTGTGGCTTAGACACAGCGGCCTCACCCGAGCATGGAGACCACACGCGCGTCTGACTCATCTGCCCGGCGCAGACTTCTCCGAAAGGCTTTGTGTTGTCTTCAAAAAGAGGTTCGGGAAATGCCACCTCCTTCACTCTGTCACTCCGCCCCCCCCTCAATTTTAATGTTCTCTCTGTCTTTCTGACGTCAACACTTCTTTGTGATTTGCTGTTGGGTCGTAAGTATTGTGTACATCGAGCATTGTCTGCACATCTGATAGAGATTCATCAAGCTAAAGGCTGTGAGTTTCTCTGCTAACTTCCCAAGTCTTCAGCCTAAGTACACAGCTTGGCCTTTCTCTCAACGTTAAGCCTGGAGGAGTTTCTTTTCTTTCTCATGTATTTACTTTATCTGTAAAAGGGGACTGTGTGGCTAACAGCCAAATGAATGTCATTGGTTAAGCACCAGGGCAATAGCCATCAGGTCCAATTAAACCATATAGACAGAACATCACAAACACACAGACACACACACACACACGTGCACACACACACACACACACACACACACACACACACACACAAACACTGCCAAAACAAATGTCCCTTCACTCTTCATAAAGAAACTTCACATGCACAAAAGCTAAATGCCAATGTCAGTTGTTTCACACACACACACACACACACAAATACAAATATACACACACAGAGACACACACACACACACGCAGCACCAAACAGACAGCTGTTCCTTTGAGTCCACCCTGGTTTAGGGACGCTGTGCCCATGCCAACCACCATCCTGGGCCAAACCAGCGTGGGATACTGGGCACTGCCCACTGGATACGTCCTTATAAAGCACGGGGCCCATTTGGGTCATGGAGTCTCCATAAGCCCTCTCCACCAAGCATGACAGCCTCTATGAAAGGAACTGTGTGCACTGTACGACCAAGCTATGTCACCTGAGGTGACAGCCAGCGAGGGAGGAACAGACTAAACACACACACAAACACACACACACACACACACACACGAAGTTTGACTTAGTTCTTGTTAAACATGGGCCAGCAGGCACGTACATGTAGATATTTCTATCAGTGTTCAAAGGTCACACACACAAAATAACATTGCATCACCTCCTCTTTCAATCTGCGGAGGTCTCTGGGCACGCTTGATAAAGGGGCTCAGAGGTAAAGGTTCTAAGACAGGCCAGCGATAATGAGAGAAAGACACACTTCCTGTACTAATGAGTTCCGCTGATAGTGGTGTTCTGTACCACTGACTCAATTTTCTTAGTGTCAGGGTCGGAAAAGTGAGAAGAATTTCACACACATCAGGATCTGCCATTTTTCACAGGACACATTGCGTAGTCCTAATGTTCTGCCATGGTCTTCATCGTGCAGAAAACACCCAGCACTCTCACACAGATGATCACTCTAACAGAGCTTCCCTCGGAAACACACTGAGACCATGTGGTGAGTGTGAGGGGAACAAGGTGGTGTGTGTGTGTGTGTGTGTGTGTGTGTGCAGGGGGTGTGAGAGGGGGCTGCTGTTTGATGGTGAGTTTCTCACAAATGAAACCGTTGCAATACTCTTCATAAAGGAGATATTTTGGTGTGCACTCTCTGCTGTGGTCATGGGGGGTTATTAATGCTAAAGTAGTACCAGAGACCTTACGTCATTTAAATGTGAAAAGCAGCATATATGAACTCCACGTTATTGCCTCGCCTAAATGCTTTCCACATGGGACGTACATATATGGATATAGACTTGTGGCTGTGCACGTTGACTTCTGTGAAGTGTGTAAAACTAATGTGAGGCAAAGTGTGTGTGTGTTTGTGTGTGTGTATCTGTGTGTGTGGGTTTGTGTGTTTTTGTGTGTGTGTGTGTGTGTGTGTGTATGTGTGTGTGTGTGTTTGTGTGTGTGCGTGTGTGTGTGGTGTGTGTGCATGTGTGTGTGGTGTGTGTGTGTATGTTGGATGGGTGGGGGTGGGGGTTGGTACCTCGCCAGAGACATGGTCTGTTACACACCCTTTTTCCCCTGTCAGATGGGCCGCCAGAAAGCCTGGGGCCTCAGTGGGCATTCCTGCCAGGTCACTCTGCTTCGACTCTCGCTTAAGATTCATCCGGTCCGATGAGAGATTGAGCGGACAACGGGCCAACAGAGCTACCACTGTGTTAAGTCATTAGCATAGGGACTGAAATTACAAGGCGCTCTTGCTTTGATCAACTACCAGAGCGCAAGCTCCACAGTGGCCCATGGACAGCACAGTAAACCTCCTTCTGCTGCCAATCACATCTTCTGACCTCCAATCACATCCTTTGACCTCCAATAGCACTCCACCCCACACACACCAGCATCCCAGTCAAGTGTCCAGTGAATGTCTCAGACAAACCGACTCTATTTCTCCAAGAAAATGAGTGGTGATGGGAGTTGGTTCACACACACACACACACATTGAGTCATGATGGGAGTTGGTTCGCTCCCGCTTGGCGGGGCACACAAGGTGAGCAGGTGAGCGCTCGGCCTTCGACCTCCTGACCCTCTCTGGCTGTGTGCCAATCATGACCGCCTGTCTGGACAGCCTGCCCCAAGGGGGTCAGGGGTCAAAGTACTTAGCGTCAGTCTCTGAGGCGCATGATGGAGCAAACTTTACGACTCATGTCCACCCTTCAACACTCCCCTCCAACACATACATACCCACACACTTCTTAGCACATGTTTTGAGGAACATCACAAAACAGGCACAGTAGTATTTTGTTGATGGAGCTGACATCATAATGGAGAGATGCAGTAGAGGAGGGCAGGAGGTGTTGAAGAGAAGAAAAGAGAAGAGGAGAAGAGAGAAGAGGAGAGGAGAGGAGGGGAGAGGAGAGGAGGGGAGGGGAGAGGAGAGGATGCTGGTCAGGGATGCAACCTCAGACATAAAGAGCTGCTAATTAAAAACAACTCCATCCCAATTGAGCAAAAACAATTCCAGTCTGACTGACTTGCCTGTTCTCCACAGATGGATGGTTCTCCACACAGGGCAGAAACCACAGAACATGTATCTGACACTGGATGCATTAAACTCAGACATGGATTCACAGACTCTCAGGGGAGTGAGTGCTGACACATTTTCATGAAATGCAATTGCCACAATTTGTTGTAAACAACCTTCAAAGTACTCACTGGACACACAACCACTCAATGACTACAAGCTGGGTGGGCCGCTGTGATGAGACTCTTAATTAAGACAATGGATGATGGGTTGTGCTTGTGGTAGTCATGCAATGGAACTACATTGGCTTCCATCTGATAATGTTTTGCTGGTTTTGTATTAAGTGAGTCATATGGCATTGTGCATGGCTGATCAGAGGCCTTAAGCGGTCTCTGATCAATTTACTTCAGCACACAATCCCGCCTGAGCCACTTAAAGTAATGGGGGGTTGTCAGACCTCTAGAAAATAATCTGGTAAACCTCAACCAGATTTTCAGGGATCCTCTGGGAGCCAAGAGCAAGTGCACTTGGACCACAAAAATGGAGACATATGTTCTGCTAAGGCATCCTCTCCCTTTAGAGATTACACAAGATTTGTGTTTTCTCCAGGTCCGAGCCAGAGGCAATCCAGCCCTCTTCCACTCTTAAGCTGAGGGCTGGACCCAGTCAACGGGCCACATGGGGGACAGTTGTCTGGTCATTATTATAGTATTGATTACATTCATGTATTCACAAGCCGAGGGTCATGCCTGGAGGATGGAATTCCAAAGATGACTGTGATTGAGTTTGGTACAGTGGGTCGGCTCTGAGCTCAACCTGAATGACCTCATTGGAGATCACTAGTTTAATCTGAAATAATGCTTACAGCATTAAGGAATGGCACCCATTCAAGTCTAGATCTCTTGAACAAATGAATATAAAGTGGAAGCATTCCAAAGAGAGATAATCATTTCAGCCATTCAAGCTGGCACCAGGACATGTGATGGTGGATTCAAATGATGTCACCACAAACCACATTTCAACATTCCAGTCAAGTCTGGAGGTGTAAAAGAAACAGTGAAGAAACAGCGACAAAATGAGACCCTCAGACGCCAAACCCCCTGAAAAAAATAAAACAGCAGCACCACAAGATTCAATTACCTCGCTCGTTGTAAATCTTTATCACTAAGAGACAGGTCTTTCTGCATCTGGTTTGATTCTGGAGTGCCAGTTCGACTAAGTGAAATCATGGGATAAATATGAGGCTGTGTATAAATAGCAAGCCATCTGACACTATCGAAGAGGGACCGGGAGCACCAACACAATGCATCCAGCTGTCACAAGCTGTGAGAAAACAGCTTGCAACAGTTTCCCAGTAAGTGAATCATTGGCGAATAGCAGGTTTGTCTTAAAGGCTGCAGCCTTAATTTTCGTATGCACTCTAACAGGACGTGTTTTGAGCGGAATATGACCGGTGACAGGATTTCACAACTTCTGTGAACATCTGTTTCTTCTGGACACTTGCCATCCATCGCTGGTCCCCAGCTTGCATAAACAAACAGTGCAGTGGTCACCAATCAAACACGTCACACTAATTGAATTAACAGTGTCATTTACGAAGAAAACGTGGCTTAGAAAGAGTTAAAACCCTAGAAAGAGTTAAATGATTTTAGTGATTAAGTTAATCAGTTTTATGTTTTACGGGAATCATATCAACATTTCCGCTCCAGACAGAAGTAACTTACCTGTTGAAATGCGCTGACATGTTTCTTCATAAGATATGATACGATATCTCCTTGCAAAAGTAGTTCCCAAAGAGTTTACATCATCTGGCACGGTAGACCTTACAGACGGTTAGATCGCACAGTCCAATGTGAAAGCTGGCAAATGTTGGGCCAAATACTTCCATGCCACCTGAACTTTGATATGACACTTAGGAATTCAGACGGACTTCAGTTAGCAACGTATTTTTAGATTCTTCTCTGAGATGAGACAGGTTCTAGAAAACATCCATCGTGAGTGTTAGAAGTCTTCTTTAAATCCCTGTAGAAAACACTTGCACAGTTTTCTAGGATATGACGGAGCTAAGTCCACTTCTTCAGCACGTCAGTTGTCATCTATTGCAGTTGTGGAACATAAAGTAAATCAAGACGCGTCCACTCCACGCCAGCGTTCAGGTGTGCTGACAACGCGTAACCTACAGAGAACAAAACACAAAACACTATTTTCCCATTTCTAATTGAAAGCTTCACGAAGACACTCTATTGCTTACAAAGAGGGAAAGTGCGTCTCTGCTACGCTGCTGTCACAGAGGAGTCTTTGCATTTTTTTAGTTCTATGGGGGATCACTTCTGACTGACTCTGTACCACTGTGCTTTGACCTGGAGCGAGGTAACAAAGATATTATAAAGCCATTAATAATCTATTAGTTTCCCATGCACATCGACGTATGGCTTTTTAAGCTCTTTAGACTCTTAAGGTAAATAATGAAACTCACCAATCTCTCTTTACACACGTGCACATAAAAAACGTATAAAGATCTTTGTTACAGAAAAATCATAACAGCGTGCAAATTCTAAATTGTTGGCCTAGAATACAGTTTTTAAAAATTCAAATACAAAATCAAAAGCGAGCGACAAGTTCAAGCTGACTTGGTAGTAATTGCAATAATCCCTGGCCATCTACTATGTTCTACTTCAGTGTCACGCCGATTGCCATTTCTTTCCAATTCATCCACTGTATGCTCCACAAACTACAGATGTATTCCGTGAAGAGCGCGTGTTTGTGTCCGTACACCTGAAGTTCGCCCCCAGTGCGCCCGCATTCCAATAGCAATCCCGTAAACACGCCCCTCTACACGCACTATCGGCCAATCCACGCTGATAATGCTCCGCGGTGCCTCTGTAAACTGGGGACAAGCAAGCCAACGTCAATGATACGGACATGGAATGCCTGTCAGAAATCGCTTGGGGATTAACAGCCAAGGACCTCGGGAACAATGTAGGCTGACTAACTTGCGAGGCGTGTACTGACTCATATTTAGCTGCATCACAAACATGGCAGAACTTCAGTGAGCTTTAGTCTGACTGGAAAAAGTGTATGAAGCAGCAGAATGATTTGATTACCCGAAGTTTTATCTTTATCTCTGATGCAGTTCCCCTTGTCATAACAGCCCAAAACTTTTACATCTGCAAGTGGGCTAGAAGGCAGGAGCAGAACACGAAAACTGTCACGCTGAAAATGTTCTTGTGACCAAGAGAGAGGCGAGGTCTATGTCGTGTTTCAGGACCGTTCCTCCTATCACCGTATTATTTGACATTAGTCAGTTAAACATGCAAGCGTGTCCATGAGTGGTCGAGGTAAAAAAAATACTGAAAAACAGAAGTACAAAAACATAAAAAGAAACCTGAAAGTTAAAAGTATATGAAAGTGAAAGATGACAAGTAAGCTGTGCAAAGCTGCTCTAAAGGTACGGTAACTGTTGAGTCATCACTACGTGCGAGAATGATCATCTTCAGAGGCATTTCCCTTGTTTTATTGCATGAATTCATTTTATTATACATGATGTAATTTTGGCCTGGAAAGAGCTAGAGGAAGGTGTAGACTGAGAGGCTCCTAACCTTGCCACACAAAAGGTATAACAGCAAAATGCAGGTTGCAAATAGCCAGGCTGCAGGGCAATTGTTCAGGATAAAGGCAATGGAATGTAAATGGTATATACATCCCATGCAGTAATGTGCAGCTACACAAGCAGGGTGCTTTGAACATCTGTTAAGTGTTGTGTCAACACATAGATTAGTGAGTGTACTTTTGAGACAGAGGGAGAGAGAGAAAGAGAGAGAGAGCAATAGACCGAAGGGAGGGAAGGGAATTTTGACAAGAAGAAACAGAAACTCAAGTGAAATCACTTCCACTGTAAGTGCCCTGTTATTGTGCTAAACTGTAATCAAGCTACAGAGATATCCGTGCGTTGGTGTGCATTCACTGCCTGACAGAAGATGACTACACGTGAGGGGTGTTAGGGAGAGATGGCCTCTTCACACCTACACCATCTACCTTATGTAGACACATATGGCTTGTCTCCACATACCCTTGAGGGCTAGTCTTGAGAAACTGCCTTTTCTTTTTAGGAAACTCCCAATTATGTGTGCCTTTTATCTTTTTCAGCAGTTTGCTGTTTGTTTGAATATCTGTCCACTATAGCGGATGCTGCGCATGAAAGGGTTAAATCGCTTCGACAACTTTTTTATCTATGGCGTTACTTTACATCCTCATACCAACCAGGTTTAGACAAGCTGTGTCTGTCAATTTCATATCCACCATCAATACTGCAGTCAGCCAAACTGCATCAGTGTTCTTGGCCAACGCTACCATGAGGGAAAACACAAAGAAATGGAGCTGGCACACAACAAGGAGAATAATATACACATACACATACACATACACACACACACACACAACAAGGAGAAGAATATACACACACACACACACACACACACACACACACATACACACACACACACACACACACATACACACACACACAACAAGGAGAAGGATACACACATACATAATAATCTAGTTTGCCTTCACCAAAAAGACAGACATGAACATTATCTTTCCAGAGAAAGACAACTATTTTACCATCACACTGAAGTCTCAAAGTGGAGGAAATCTGAATAATGTGTGATTTGATGTCATCTTTTACATCAGTAAATATTTCACTGGTGGTTTCACATGGCATGAGTGTTTGATTAGCATCAAAAAAGACTTCACTCCACTGCAAAAGGACATGACTGGACAGTACAAGGGATTTGTTCATAACGCTCAGATTGTTTCAGGGGCATTATTGAGAATTTATAAATAAAAGCCTTTGGGTGGGGAAAATGATCATAACCACGCCACCCTATTAACAACTGTGTACACTGTAGTTATCAACAGCAGGGGGGAGGTACTCATTGGTGGTAGGCTACTAAATTATTGTTTTTGGTCATTTCTTTCATAAGTGCTCCCATTATAATGGGAATTAAAGCACCAGTCTCACAATATACACCCTATATTTTGTATTACTGTGTACATTGTCATTAAAAACAAAGCAAGATTATTAAAGCACTAAATGTCTTGGGTTATATGTTTCAAGCAATTTCACCTTACCTATTGTTTTGGTAGATTTAACACACACACACACACACACACACGCACACACAGGCCTGTAACTGTGTCTTTGTGTTGAGAGCAGAAGAGTTTGACCGGCTGATGCAAGGCGTGTTGAGAGGGAGGTAGCTCCGGCAGCAGAGTGCTTCTGCTGTGTCCTGTCGACGTCTCCTAGCTGCTAAGTGTTTTCTGCTCTTCTGGCATGAGCGTGTGATGAGAGGAAACTCAGCCCCAGGCCCCGGCCAGCATGTTACAGCTCGCACACACATTTTCTGTTTCACCACAAAACGCTGCTCCTCCACACTCTGACCCCGGGACAACACGCTCACAGCCACCTGCAATCAAAAGAAATCTACTGGGGGAACCCCACGCCGTATTTGTTCAGATGGAAGTGGGGATGTAGTACACGTCTTGACATTGCTTTACACACACTACCGTTAATGGCAGGTACAACAGAGGAATAACTATTACCCTGGGGGGAATTGTGAGTGATGCAAGTCACCCCGCTCACAATCTGTTTGATCTACTGCCCTCTGGGAAGAGGTACAGAAGCCTGCGCCCCAAGACTACCAGACTCACCAACAGCTTCATACACCAAGCCGTAAGGATGCTGAACTCTCTCCTCCTCTCCCCCCTCCACCCTCAGCTACATAACATCCTGGACATTGGACCCAAAATGGCCGCCTGCACTACTCCACTTGCACACTTGCACACTTGCACACTTGTACACTTTTTACAACTGGT
>NC_063202.1:11221470-11301470 GCF_017589495.1 Alosa alosa
TGGGGCCCAAATAGAACGTTCAAGCATTGTTTTTGTTTACCTTGTTGAAAGGGTCTATATGGACATTTAGTGTGTAAAGTACCAATATTGTATCAAGTCCCATTCACAGAATAAATGCATGTAGTTACAGGTGTTTTGAGAACACCAAAATAAACATTTACAATAAACAATAGATTGTCATGGCCTTTTGTTTTGGAGACTTCACATTTTGGGACAACATTAACAAAAGATCATATTTCTAGAGAAAATACTGATTGATGGCAGGTGTGTCACAATGAAGGAGTTTTCAGACACTCAATATCACTTTTTTTCTGAAACTAGGGACTTCTAGCCTAGAAATCTAGACGTGCCCCTAGCGGCAGCAAATTACATTTGCTGCCAGGGCTAGTCTAGCAACTCTCCGTTGGCCTGTGAGCTCCAGAAATCGAAACTTAATCAGGCCAATGAAATCGTGTATAGAGTCGTTAGGTGGGCTTAACATAATGATTGACGGCAGAGTTGCAACGGTTTGGCTTGAATTCCCTGCTACTTGAAAACAAATAAGATGGATGTTGCTGCTGCGAACAGTGTGACACGAGTTAAGCTTTTATTAAGTTGGCAAACGTTTGAACTAGCCAACTAGCTCTGCTGTTTGGAAACGCATGGGACTCATAGCACTGCCACTGTCCTATTGCGTGCAGAGGGAATTTGAAAGACAACTGATTATCCCGCCCCTCGGACTGAGCACTGAGAACGGTGAGTGCCCAGACCCTACATTTTAATGTGGGTCTGGCTCGTCAGGCTAAGGGACTTCTATAAAACCAATGAGAATTTGGTACAAAGTTTTAATGATTGAATTGTACTGAGAACATGTTTGTCTTCCATTCTACAAAGTTTGGTCAGACTAGGAATAATACTTTTTAAGATATGAATGTCCAAACAAGGCCTTCAAGATAAGAGAGTGTAAACAATCAAGGGCAAAGAGACTATGAAAACAATATAATTGAACAAAAATATTTTACAGGTTTTAGCTATGGAACCTAAACATTGTGTAGACAAACTTTGAGGAAAATCGGAGTCGTTGCTGCAACCGTTGTCTGATTTGACATGGAATGACCCACAAAGAACACAGCTTTAGTGTGTGTGTGTGTGTGTGTGTGTGTGTGTGTGTGTGGGTGTGTGTGTAGGGCAACACATAGGTCAGGGGAATGCTGTGAGATATGAGGCAGATTAGATGTTAATTAAGTGTAAATTGGTTTTTGGAAGATGGCCCTGATAAGACATCTCAGATTCATAACAGCTATGCAAGTCAGCTGAACATAGTCAGTCAGGCGAACCAAACAACCTGTGTGTCTGTGTGTGTGTGTGTGTGTGAAAGAGAGAGAGAGAAAAGAGAGAGAGAGAGAGAGAGAGAGAGAGAGAGAGAGAGAGACAAACAAATCCCATCCGTTCATCTCAGGAGTGAAGAAAAAACAAGGTTTGAAAAATAAAAAGTTCTTGAAGTCATATGATATCCTGGTGTAGCTTGCTCTATTATAAGCGCTTGGCCATTGTCCTGCATACCAACAGCATTCATATGATATAACAGGATTAGGAACTGAATAATGACATCTTGATAGTTCACCTTTTAGACAACCAAATGTAAGGACTATGCAGGAAGAAGAGTTCCCTATTTAACTTTTATATGATTAAATATTATTATGACCACCGCTAGCAAAGCTAGCGAAGCGGTCATTACAGTATAGGGACTGTCAAAGTTTTTTTTTCCCCCGTCATCTACTTCCTGAATTTTTGGTCAACGATACCCGAAATTTGGTGGGTATGTAGCCCCACTAGACTTTTACGGAAAAATTTCGTTTCGTCCCCGGGGGGCACTCCCCCCCCCCCTGTGCTGGGCCCCCCGAACCGCAAAAAAAGTAGTTTTTCCTAAATAACCTGAACCGTGGCACTGAGGATGAAGAATCTTTTATGGTATGGTTTGGTTTATGGTTTGGTCTCAAGGGCCCACA
This sequence comes from Alosa alosa, assembly GCF_017589495.1. Taxonomy (NCBI): domain Eukaryota; kingdom Metazoa; phylum Chordata; class Actinopteri; order Clupeiformes; family Clupeidae; genus Alosa; species Alosa alosa. Next base: position 11,223,459 of record NC_063202.1, read on the forward strand.
TCAACCTGGCCCATAATCACTCATTTGTGATTTGCACCCCCCCGGTAAAAAATGAAAATGCAATATTATTCTGCTTTAATCGCCCCTATCTTCAGTTAAGATGTTCAGAACCGCACCAAATTAATTTTTTTAGGCACCCACATACTATCGGTATTAGAACGGCCGATACATAATTACAAATTCAGTAGGATTAAAAGAAAGCCAAAATAAATATTCATCATCATCATCATGCCTGCATTTCCAGTATTGGCGATAAGTAGTCGTTTGTCCACTAGATGGCGCATCGTTGCAGTGAGACGTAATTTTGTTGGAAGTTAAAAGTGGGTTGGAAAAACAATGGACGCTTCCTATAAAGACTGTAGTTTAGGCTAACGCAGAGAACGTCTAATAAGGATAGGAAGATGTTCACATGAAATATAATTCCCATTTCTTCTTGAAGCCGAAATAAATCTGAGGATGTTTATCGGACATGCTTGGTTTTTACTGCAGGTATGTTAATCTTATAATATCAATAAGGACCTAGGTAATGTTACCGTTAGCGTTGGTTGAGTGATGGAGGCCAATTTGATTGCATTTGTAGAAAACTATAAATGCGGTTATACCAAGCAAATTGATAGCAGCACTGTAATTGTATCTTTCGACTGTCATTTGTTGCACGTGCTACAAAAATCATTCTGTGCAATGGAAGATTTACCAACGTTACACCGGTCTGAGACAGTTTTGCCTATACATGCGTGAGACTGAGACGCCTGTTTATTTTGTTTTAAGTGCGTGCAAGGTGTGAGAGGGGAATCGATGTGCTTTGATTCCAACTTGGTAGTTGTAGTCTGTGAAATTAAAAAGCACGTGTGTGTGAAGTATCCAAACAATGACGCCTTCATTTCATTATGGCTGCTTTAGCAACACACCTTAAGCTACTGTGTAGTGGGTCCCATTTAGAAGTGGCTACTTCATTCGCTTTCCTTGACTCATGGAGCTGCGTGAATTTTATTACAACTTTTCGCCACGATATGGCAGTTTAAGTCCGCTTGATACTGTAAGGCGTAAGCCATTGGTTTCAAAGGAGATTTTATTTGTGTTATTGCCAGCATAGCCTATTGACAATTTATGTTGTAAATAGGCCTACCTTATAAGCCTACCTGTAGCTTAGGGAAGCTAACAGCTTTCTATTAGGATCTAGTTTGTTAGTTACAGTTTTGTCATAACTCCCTGATGCATTTTTGCATTTAGAATAGCCAGAGCGTGGATATCTCAATCGGAAAATTAAACAATATCGGGTGCCTATATGGACTAGGCTGGGTGAACCCAGCCTGATCTGCCCCCCATTTATTTTTTTTTTGATTTCTTAAAAGATTGAGCTTGGTTTGGTGAAAGCCAGACTAGCCATGGACCTCAGTTACACAATGCAAGGGAACATGAATCAGCCTATATTTGCACGAACAATAACGGACAACAGCTCTTCAACTTTGGCCCGTTAAAATGTGTACAGTCTAGCGACGCATTTCATCAAGGCCCATTTGGACATGTCAGTTATTTGCACCACTGGTTAGATGTAAAACAGCATTTCGTTTCAGACTACTGTTTCTTAATTTGTGCATTAACAATAACGTTTCAGACTACTGTTATTTAATTTGTGCATTGACAATAAAGTATTACATGAACTAAAGATGACTAAAATATTATGTAGAAGAAGAAACATTCACAAAAAATCCATCCATCCAAAAATGACCTTTGTTTTTGATAGCTGTTGAAAACGGCATGGAACTGACAGATATGTTTTTGTTTATAAATAAATAAATAAATAAAAAACATTATGCTGATACCTTTTGTTTTAACCAAATACAATGTAGCCTACAGGTGTAAGTGACCTTTCAATCCAGTTGCAATGGATGAACTGTGATGAACTGCCCTACTTGTGATTGTTTAGAGATTTTAAAGGTTTTATAACAATGCTACATCTTCTTTGGCTATTCTACAATCTATTCACCTTTTCAGCACCAGTAGGCTACTTTCTGTGCAGCCGCACACACACACTCAGGCATGCCAAACAAGCATACACAAAAGTTTCAAGAGTGGGGGATGGAGTAAAATATGGAGACAAATTGAAGTGTGATTTATTTTCGCGGAACGGATGTACAGGACTGAGCGGCGGTCATATTTTGTACCGCTATGTGGTACATCTAGTTTTTATAGAAGTATATAAAAAAAAAATAATTTTACCTGCATGAATGAAACAAAGCCTTAGGTTTTAGAGATTAGGTAGAGCACTAGTCCATAAACATCCAGAGTGAGGTAATTAAAACCATGTGATATTCAGCAATACAGAGCCATCTGTTTGTGATAGTCACAAGGTAGGACAGAGTAATAGCATACACTAATCTTTCAATTCTCTCTCTCCCTCTCTCTCTCTCTCTCACACACACAATATTGTTTGTGGATCAGGCACGTCTCTTCTTGTCTGTCCAATAGGATATTAAAGCTAAAAATAGCGGTGCGAGCCAAGCAAACCAGTGCTTCGCAGAAGTGAGGGTACAGTATTTGTGGAGGTGAACTACTGATCCCAGCTGAGGATTTCACACAGGAGTTATTCTCGTCTCTACAGAGCCCAGCCCCTGAGAGGTAATCACACACAAACACACACACACACACACACACACACACACACACACACACACACACACACACACACAAGCACACATGCACACACACACACACACACACACACTGCTGAAATACCCACACCACCACACCAACATACAGTAAGGTGGAGAGTGAAGACAATGTTCTGGCACTTTTGTTGCCTTGGTTACTCACATATGTACACACAGTATATACACACATGCAAACGCAGATATGTACACGTCTCTATGCGCGCTGAGTCCTGCTGCAGGTGGCTGCTGTCTCAGCAGGGCCGTCGCCTCTTTTCTCTCTCCAGTTGTGACCATGACCATGTGGCCATCAGAGGAAATGCCCTTCGTCATCTTAAGGATTACTCATGGCACCTGCAGCAGAAAGGGGTCAACAACACATACACATCTTAAGCGTGCACACACACACACACACACACACACACACACACACTACTACTACTACTACTCATATGCAGCTGCGGCTGCTGCTGTCTTTTCTCTATTAGCCAGCATTTTTTCTCACAGACAGAAAATGCAGAACAGATTTGATTATTACCATATCAGGATGAGCCAAGACTAGTGGGAATCGCTGATTAATGTATAATGTTGCCCCGAAAATGGCCTTTTTATAATAAAAGCAAGATGCCGAGACAGAAGATTCCTCTGCCAGTTATGCTGTATGTTGTTCTCGTGTTATCTCTTGAGCTGCTTTGCAATACTAGTAGAGAGGGTGTGCTTACACACGTCAGTGAAAACGCCTCTCACTTCAATACAAACCACAGCACACATCAGAGCTGAGACTTCTAACAAAGTTAAATAAACCACAGTGCAGACCTGAGCCGCCAGAGGTGGAAAAAAAACTGCAGCACTGACCACTGACTTGCAGCACGTGTAACGTAAACCACAGCTCCCGCTGAATGTAAATCACCACGCAGATCTGAGTGCTTCAAAGGGGGGATGGGGAGGACAAAAGGCCTCACACATGAATCATGCTAATGACGGCGCATTTGAGGCTATATCCTGTGTTTATGCCTGTTAAAATGCCACTACGCTGAATAATTAGCCCCACAATCTCCCAATCAACCCTTTCAAAGACACACACACCCACACACTCCCTAGGTCAAATGCTGTGACCTCCCAGAGGAAGGCCCCCCATCCCCCCCCCCCCCCCCCCCGCTCAGACCCTTCAAGCTGCCTGCATGGTAGAGATGAGATTAGGCGGGAGGGACAAGCAGACGGACAGAGGTCAGCACAGCTCCATCCATCACGGCTGATTGCTGCATCAGAGCTGCACCGCAGTCAGAACAAGTCTAATTACAGAGCGCTTAATTACCCCTCACACAGACACACACACCCATACACACACTTAGGGCCAGGGAAGAGTGTTTGTTTGTGTGTGGTGTGTGGTGTGTGTGTGCGTGTGTGTGTGTGTATGTGTTGCTTGCTCAATAGGTCAGAGTCTGTCAATGTGGAAAATTCAAAATTGTATTACATGGCTGTAGCAAAATAAGTTTGATCTCACCTCCCCTGTGTAGGCCTAGTAGGCTACACACAAGAACACACACAAAGACACATCATTGGACTAACACACTGAACACACACAAAGACACATCATTGGACTAACACACTGAATACGCACAAAGACACATCATTGGACTAACACACTGAATACGCACAACTTGCCCAGTGAGATGTTCAGGCTTATCTGAGGAGGACGAGGCAACCGGAACAACATTACTGAGAAAAAAAGGAAAAACCCCAAAATAGCAAAAATCTCAAAAATACAGGGACAGATAAGAACAGTGAGGTACACAGGTAACAGGAGGTCATCTGTCTGAATCTGAATGGGAAGTACATGAGCCGCAGAGCAAGGGGCAGCCTGTCCAGTTAGCAGCTGGAAACCTCAGTGAGCAATAATCTTAGTAATTCATGAAGGGTGTCAGAATGGGGGAGACTCAAACAACAGAGCCGTACAGCACACACACACACACACAACAACACACACACACACACACACACACAGACACACACACACACACATCCTCTCCCCTACCTCCCTTTCTCTCTCTTTTACACACACTCACCAGGAACCTTCTCTTTGACAATAACTGCATTAGCTGCCATAACTGCATTAGTAATTCTGTGGGATTCTGTGCGTCATGATTGGCTGAGAGAGTTCTCTGAGGGCTCGAGAGAGAGATGCAGAGTGAGAGGGCATCTGAAGACATCATTGGCCGGCAGCATTACTCACTAATGCTGGGTGACTTCAAAGCTCTGACAGCAGACCACAGGAGCCTCAGTGTGCTCAGGCAGGAGTCACAGCACAAGGACAGCATGTTGATATTATGTACCTTATTGGGTGAGTCACAGCACCAGGACAGCATATTGATATTATGTACCTTATTGGGTGAGTCACAGCACCAGGACAGCATATTGATATTATGTACCTTATTGGGTGAGTCACAGCACCAGGACAGCATATTGATATTATGTACCTTATTGGGTGAGTCACAGCACCAGGACAGCATATTGATATTATGTACCTTATTAGTGGCTGGTCTTGGAGAATGATCCTGAAACATAATACTAAGCAGTGACGGAGGCTGCAAGAGGCAGCAACTGGTAAACATAAGTGGCCATGTATCTACTTTGATTCCTACTAAAACTAAAACTAAACTAAAAGTTTATAAGTTTAGAGAACTTCAGTTCCCCTGCCGGTGGAGTTTTCATGGCTCGTATAGGGCAACAGTTGAGAAAATTTGTAGGTGAGAAAATATGGAGGTCAGAACAGCAAATAAAGTTCCCCTCCACAGCAGGAGAGTGTGCTGTCACCATTGTGATAAATGGTGTAAACAAGTCCAGGTCCAAGGTTGTGTGCCGCAGGTCAGGAGGTTGGCGGCAGCTCAGCATCTCCAAACAACATAATTGAGCTTATTAATTACCTCTAACAAGACAATTAGGGGCTGCGGGCACTCATGCCAGCCTGGATGTAATCTGGGCCTCCCAGCGGTTTCCGTGGTAAGCATATCTTAGCATCTCTAAACCTTATCAACTCTGCACCATGCCTGCCATCACTATGAGCACTGAGAGTGGACTAGCGGAGGTCTCCAGGTGTACTGCTCACTCCAACACACCGTTCCCAGGGATTTCTTTTTCATGTGCCCTGCCCTTTTGCCTCACTGTCTTTAAATAAAACATTGTAATGGTACTGTGGTTCTCTCCAAATTGCACAAAAATGTTCCTCCCCTTCTCTCTCACACGCACACTCACCATAATTAATGATTTAATTCACACCATGACATTTTGTGGTAGCTTTTGTTTTCTTTCATGTTTAGGTCTAAGACCAAGTGACGATAGCGGTACTGTAGAGTCTGTGTGTGTGTGTGTGTGTGTGTGCGCGATAGTCAGCTGGTAATAACAGACTGCATTACAGACTGCAGCACTATAAGCAGGATTACTGGAGAGGCTTGACTGCATGTGCTAATCTGAGGTTCATACAAGGAGCAAGCTGTCCAGTAGCCCTATGATAACACTGCTCAAATGGCAGAAAGAGAGGAAGAAAGAGAGACAATAAAATATGATCACTGTTCAAATGGTGAAGAAGAAAGAGAGAAAGAAAGAGAGGGGGAGAGAGATGGAGAAAAATAAGTGAAAAAGTTCTTTGCCTGCTCTCATACAAGAATCATTGATGGTCCTCCTGCCTCAAAGCCTTTTAGCATCATTGTGAGCACAAAACAAGGCTGTGGGTTTCCTCATACCCTGTCAGGAAGACCTTTTTAACAGCTGGTCATCTTCGCATGTTAACCTTCCACAGTCAGTCTGGACCTTATAGAATGCTGTTGATTATAGTACTGATGTTGTACTATGTAATGTAATGTAATGTGGTGCCCACCTGTCTTGTCCATATAGTCCACATCCCTATGGATCCAGACATTTTAATATATTTTCATTGAAATGGATTTCAGATAAAATACAGTTCACCTTCATGCTTAAACATGGAGAAACATTACATTGGGAATGAATTCCGCATTGACAATAAAATGTTATTTTACTCTTTTATTCTGCAAGTTCTAGGACATTTTTAAAATTCAGGATTTCATGTGGAACCAGTTCAAGGCACTTTAAAGGGTTCTTTCTGGGGGCAAGATGGTATGATGCAAAGAGATAAAGAAAGAGTGAGGGTGAAGTGAGAGAGAAAGATAGATTTAAAGAGTGAGGGTGGAGTGAGAGAAAGATAGATTTAAAGAGTCAGAGTGAAGTGAGAGAGAGAAAGATAAGATTTAAAGAGAGGGAGAAGAGAGAGAGAGAGAAAGATGTACTGGCACTGTGCACTGGGTCATCTCTGCCAGGATGTTTAAGAATGCAATATATATCCTCTCATCCAGCACTGCCAAGCTGCTGCTATCACATGAAACAGCACATCGTAAAAATGCCACGTGGACAGCCGGATGGACAGCCTGCCGACCGCAGCAGCCCCAGATATAGCCCTCTCTGAGCCCAGCATCAGCCCAGCGGCCCACTTCTTCCACTTGGCTGGCGCGGGCCAGGTGAGGCGGGGAAGAGGACATTCCCAAACAAGGGCTTTGTTTTGGCTCCAGACGCCGGGCCTCCTTCATCCCTCTCCACAGGAGTGGGCAGGACACCTGATATCAGGGCGGAGGGCATGAGAGAGGGACAGAGAGATTCAGACGATCCCACTCACTCTCCTGCACCCACACGCACGCACACACACACACACACACACACATCTCACTCAAATGTGTACACACAGATTGTACAGTATTTGTTTCTCCAGTTCTTACAGTACATATCATTGCAACCACTCACATCAAACACACAAAGTTAAACGTAACACACATTCAATCACGAAATGAGAGAGCAGGGTGATGGAGCAGTGCTGTGATGGTCTACTCTACTCTAGGAGAATGCTGCAAATGCATTCCAGGGGGCTGTTGTGCTCTCATCATGTTGCTGCCGTTCTGCATGTAATTACAGGGCTGCCCGCTCCCTCACGCAGACCAGGCATGGCCATGGCATCAGAGCTGCGCTGGCGTGCCAGGGCCTTCTCCACGCCAGCTAATGTCAGGCGTGCACACTACAGTTAAACACAAAGGACCATCCCATCATAAGTACAGGCACACATACTTTCACACACATCGTTTGCTCCCTGTGAGAGAAAAGAGAAGTATTACTTACCTATCCAGTCTCCATAAGGTCCAGTATTAGTCACCTAGTCTACATAACATCTAGTATTATTTACCTAACCAGTCTCCATAACATCCAGTATTAGTTACCTATCCAGTCTCTATAACAACCAGTATTACTTACCTATCCAGTCTCCATAAGGTCCAGTATTAGTCACCTAGTCTACATAACATCTAGTATTATTTACCTATCCAGTCTCCATAACAACCAGTATAGTTACCTATCCAGTCTCCATAACAACCAGTATTACTTACCTATCCAGTCTCTACAGTATATCATCCAAACGGCTTGAAAGAAATCCATTTAAGACATTTAGCAATATTTCACTTGCTGTTGGCTATTTAGATGTGTCATATTCTGTGTAAACACAAACCTTTTAACATCCTCATAGCGTTGATGGGTGCTGTGCTCCAATACTGCCACCTAGTGGCCAGGCCTCAATGACAAAACAAGAGATAATGCGCAACTTTTGCGACTTTGGATGGACTTTGGATATTGAGAACAATTGGGCAACTTTGGGACTTTGGATGGGTGGGTTGAGTTGCATCAAGATGTCCTGATAAAAGACTCCACACTAATGTACACATGTCAAGACACAGTTTATACATGGTATCGAGTTTTATTGTTTATATTAAATCAAAAAAAACATAAGCACTATAACATACATCACAAACCAAAAAAGCTGTTACTGAAAAAAGACAATGATTTAAAATGGCATATTAAAAAACAAACAAAACAAAACAGTAGTTACACTAGTGGACAAGAAACCTTTTTAAATAACAGAACTGTACATTTTTAAAAGGTAACTAAAAAAAGTAAGACACCAAACAAAAACAAAATGTTAAAAAATGAACGAAATGAAAAAGAAACACAAATTCCTTCTACGAAAAACGGCATTTTTTGCTACTAACATCTCTGACAAGAACTACGTAAAGAAGACCAACATAACAAAACAAACAAAACAAAACTGCCCGCAAGGGAAAAAGCAGAGACTGCAGCGAGAGGGACGAGAGACATAAGGCATTAGAGGGAGAGAGGCATGACCAGAAGAGAGGAGACATGCCGCATGAAAGACTAAAGCTGGTGACACACACACACACACACACACACACACACACACACACACACACACACACACACACACACACACACACACAGAGCCTGTGCTGGCAGTAAAGATGTCCAGGAGGACACCAGAGCAGTGGCTTTGTTTCCACTCGTCCCAAAGATAAATACCACTGAATGTCTGACTTTCAGTTCTACACAATTAATCTCTTTTACTTTTTGGGGAATTTACATTACATTACATTATATATTATATTATATTATATATTATATGATCTTATATTATATTAATGTTTATCAAGCGACAGTGACACTTGTAATAAACTGCTGGTAAAGGTGTTTTAGTGAAGCATTAGTAGATGTGAGACTGTCCTGGCCACTGTTCTGTTAGACATTGGTACAACCCTGTGATTGTCTTTGTACAAGAAATAAAATGGTCTCTGTCTTTTTGGATTTGGCTTGGATTTGTTCATATGTAGGTGCATAAAAGGTTGTATGTCTGCATGAGAGTGTATGTCACACTACAAGAAGGTAATGAACCAACTGAATTATTACACACGCACACATATACACACACACACACACACACACTTGCTCCATCTCTCTCTCAAACATACTGCACACAAAATGGAAAGAATAACTAAATAGACACACAAGACACTGCCTGCATCACAACTGCTGATGCCACCAGAAATAGAAAAAGAAATACACTGTTAAAAGTCAGAAAAAAAGGAAAAATACAACATTGACATGGAACGAGCTGCATTAACAATTCAGTACACAATGTGAAATAAGTGATTATACTTTATATATATATATATATATATATATATATATATACTTACATTACAATGGGACAGAGAGATACATCATAGTTAATGAAAGGTAAAATAGTTTCTGTTTCTCTGTGTTGTGCTGGTTTTGCTGCAGTGCTCTGCATAGTTATCACTGACAAGACAACACGCCACGGCCTTTCAACAGGCCGCTCAACTCAGCACCGAGCTTCCATAATCTCCATGGAAAAGTCAAAAATATACAATAGAAGTGCATACAAATAAGTCCTTTTTTTCTCTTTGTCATAGACTTTATACCAAAACATTATAGAAGTGTTTCCATCTCATATAAGAATCTTAAGATTTGTTTGAAATATCTTTTTTTTTCCATCTTTAAAATCTTTTTTGTTTGCACTGTAAACAGTTTGCCCTTTTTATGAAGTGTTCACGCTTTTTTCTTGATTTCTTAGAAAATACATTCTTGTCCGACGGTGATCGTGAGGCATATGTTAAGTGGCAAACTTTTTTTTTGTTTCTTTTAAATCTCATTAAATTTTCATATTTTACAAAAAAAAAAAATATATATATATTATGCAAAGACATTGAAAAATAATGCTCCGTGCATAAAGAAGAGCGGGTGATTGTGCCTCAATAAAGTATTCAGGGAGAAAGAGAGCTTCTCTCTCTATGAGTGTTTGTCGCCGGTCCCCATTACGCTGCAGCTGAACTGCACTGGACACGGGCATTGCAGCCAGAACAAGGGGTTCACACACTGGGCCCACACAGGGGCTGTGGGCACATATGCCACAGACTGGAACAAAGCAATGGATCCGGTGCCAGGGCCTCTCTGCCAGGCTTCAGAGTGGGCACTGGAGGGGTGGGTGGGGTGGGGGGGGGTTAGTTGCGGGGTGCTGGCGCAGGATTGCTGGTGGGCAAGTCAGGGACTGAGCCCCCTGAAGGGCGCGCCCATCTGTTTGCTTGGTGCCAGTCTGGTCTGGGCACCTCATCTCGGCTTGGCTCACCATCCTGTTTGTGCGCAGCGCAAGAGGATACAAGCAAGAGGGACGATGTCCTCAGACGTCATCCAGAATCTCCAAAGATGGACCCAAGAGAACAACCCCGGGAGGACCCGTGCGCAGAGAGCAAACGTTCCCGGTCAATGGACGTTGGACAAGGACAGTGTCACAGAAACGACATTCCTCTTTTTGGTGAAATTAGGGGGAAAAGACCTTAGCCACATGAAGGACAATAGAAGACGGTTATAAAAACAAAACAAAAACGATAGCAAACACACACATACAAAAAAAGTCCCTTATTACACCTCTTAGAGTGTGTATGCATGTTACTGCCAGTGCTGTGTGTGTGTGTGTGTGTGTGTGTCTGACTGTATGTGTACGTTCAGATAAACATCAAACAAATACACAAACAGGGTAAAAAAATAAAGACGCTAAGATGATTTCCCATGGACACAAGCGCTCCTGGATAAAGGGCATATGGGACTGACCACACAGCCCTGGCCGCTTTATGTTCCATTTGCGTGTAAGAAAAAACAAAACTAAAAAAAGTGTGTGCGTCTTAACTGTGATGCCGATGAGTCCACAAGTAGTGTGTGAGAGAGTGTAACATTTTTGACTCTTTACAAGTAAATACATGCAAGAATGCATCCTCACATGCACGTGCTTTTCCACAAAGTGTTCCGTTGAGCCAACAATGCGCGTGCGTGAGAGTGAAGGTCACGTGGAACTGGGAGTGACCTGCCCTGTCCACCTCCACCAGGAGAGAGTGCTCTTCAGAGTCTGTCGCTACGGAAACTGTCCTCCACGGAGGGGTCTGGCAGGACCATGTCGGGGTCACTGAGCATGCTCAGACCGTCCAGGCTGAGGGGCTCGATGCGCAGCTCGTCCTCCAGGGGGAAGCCGCCCTCCGAGTCGAAGCACTCGGGCACCGCCGACAGAGCATTGCTGATGTCCTTCGACAGGTTGGGGTTGGAGTCGTCTGGGGGGGGGGGGGGAGTGAAAGTGAAAGAGGGAATAGAAACATACATGTCAGAATGGTGTCTAGTGGACTGCAGTCTGTTTGGCACGTCATGCTTTAAAGAGGCAGAGACAAAAGTGAGTGAGAGAGAGAGAGAGAGAGAGAGAGTGTAGAGGGGGACTGACTAGCAATGGCAAAGCTAAATGCAGCGCCTGCGCTACCTGTGAGGATGATGTTGGGGACTCCTCCCCCGCAGTTATTGTAGAGCATGTTGGAGCGCATCTGCAGGGGGTCCTGCAGGTTGCCGTGGCTACCGCTCAGCCCCATCAGTGAGGCCTGGTTGTAGTAAAGGTTGGAGGCGTTGTCGAAACACGAGCCCCCACCCATCGCACTCATGGCATTCTCCAACAGACTGAACTGATCCTGCTACGGGAGGGAGAGGGGGAAAGAGGGGAGAGAGAGAGAGAGAGAGAGAGAGAGAGAGAGAGAGCAATAAGAATGAGATCATTTAGTAAATCACCACAATGGAGTGGTTTTCCCATCATTCCAAACTCCAAAATCCTACATGTGGTTTCGGTTTCTGAGAGGGGCCTTGGGACAGGGCACATTGATTGGAAGTGGTGTGTAAAAGTGGCATGTGAATTTCAACAGAATTACCCACAAAACATTTTTTTATTTTTTTATTACCCTTTTCTTTTACTCAAGCGCACAACTTGTTTTACCATCACACACACACACACACACACACACACACACACACACACACACACACACACACACACACACACACACACAAAATAAGACATACCTGGTAATTCAGACCCTTCTGGCGGCCGCAAAACTGAGGATCCATGAAGGGATCGTTGAAGAATGTTCCCATGTTATTTTGCTGTAAACAAGGAGAGAGAAAAGAGAGGATGTGAGAAAGGCAGAGAAAGAAAGAGAGAAAGAGTGAGTGAGAGAGAGAGAGAGAAAGAGAGAAAAAAAAAGAGACGGTCACTTTTATGATCATGGTATTAGACCCTGGCTCGAGGCTTGTGGAAAAATGTTTTTTTTCCCAGCAACCCCTCACAATGATCAGCACGGGCAATGAGCCGTACCTAACGGTAACGCATTATGGCAACGCATCACGGCAACCGCTTCCCCTCCCCATGCCATAATGCCCTTTTCAAAGAGAATGGCTCTGATGCATTCCGCCTGGGTCATTCCACGTCAATTCAACCAGGGCCCACGCACTTAGGTCTCAAAAAATTCTGAAAAAATTACCAGGTGTATCTATGTTACCCAAGAGACACACTGTAAAATTACTCTTATGTAAGATCAATACTCCAAGATACAGCCAGTTTTACAGGGGGAGGGGGGTGTCGAGGGTGTCGAGGGACAGCTATGACCATGCAGGATTATCCAGACCAAACGTGACGATTTTGCTACATACTATTCCTATTTATGTACCAGCATGCAAAATTTAAGCCTCCTACATGGTTTAGTTCTTTGGCCGTGGGCTTGTGAACTTTGACAAAAAAAGAGGCCGGTTTCAAAATCGACACCCCCTCCCCTGTAAAACTGGCTGTATCTTGGAAAGTATTGATCTTACATTAAGAGTAATTTTACAGTGTGTCTCCTGGTAACATAGGTACACTTGGTAATTTTTTCAGAATTTTTTGAGACCTAAGTGCGTGGGCCCTGGTTGAACTGACGTGGAATGACCCGCCTGCTCTTCCAAAAAAAATGTCTCTGATGCATTCCGCCTGCTTCAGCGTTCCTGGCGCTTGAGTCACCGCCTGTGGGCACACTACGGCTCCTGCTTCCTGCTGACCAGCGCTGCTGAACGCCCACCCCGCGCTACTCAGCACTGTGGTCAGGAGCGGTGGGGGGGGGGGGGGGGGTGTTGGGTGTGGGGCCGAGGCGAATTCCCTGGGCTTGAGACGGACACACAGGTCTTTGAAGTTTTGCTTTTTTTTTCTTTTGTCTTTTTTCTTTGTGTTGAAGCTGTGCATGTTGTCCTAGACCAAATAAGGATTTCGGGATCTTTATCTTTTTTTTCTCATAGAAGTGGAAAATGCATTTCCAGGAATTAACCCCGCAAATGGTGACCAAAGCTGTCATGAAGTTGCATTTCTGCCTGAATAATGGGAATGAACCAGATCCTTAGTTTGGAGATCCAAAGCCCACATGTACAAATGTGTCCTTGTAAATGTGTGTACATGTGGCCTGAGATTGCAGCCTTATGGGGACTCACCAGGGCTGAGCTGAAGTCCAGGTTGGACAGGTTTTGCAGTGGCGACACTGGCTGCTGCTGCTGCTGCTGCTGGTGGTGTTGCTGGTGTTGCTGGTGCTGCTGCTGGTGCTGATGCTGGCCACCCTGGCCCTGACACCGGCCTTGCTGCATGGGTTGGTGCTGGTTCTGGTTCTGCTGCTGCTGCATGGCCTGCTGGGACTGCTTGTAGAGGGGGTACGGTGGGGGGGGCTCCATGGGGAGGCTGGTGTCTAACGGGACGCCCTGGAAATAGACAAGGAGGACAGTGGGTTGGGAAAAGGCCTTGCATTGTTACTCTCATTGTTTTGGTCTGTGTCTTCCTCTCAGTGTCTTTATAAGCTGCTCATGCTAACAAAAAACAATGTGAATGTGACTAAGCTAGGGGCAGCCGTGACCTATTGGTTAGCGCTTCAGACTACCAGAGGGTTGCCAGGTTCGAACCCCGACCAGTAGGAACGGCTGAAGTGCCCTTGAGCAAGGCACCTAATCCCTCACTGCTCCCCGAGCGCCGCTGTAGCAGGCAGCTCACTGCGCTAGGATTAGTGTGTGCTTCACCTCACTGTGTGTTCACTGTGTGCTGAGTGTGTTTCACTAATTCACAAATTGGGATAAATGCAGAGACCAAATTTCCCTCACGGGATCAAAAGTGTATATATACTTATACTTAAGGGTAAGGACTGTGCAGGTGTATTCTCAATCACTGGTTATGTGAATGGCTATACAGTGTGTGTGTGCACGTGTGTGTATAGGTGTGTGTGTGTGTGTGTTACCTGTGTGATTGGGGACAGCGATGGCGACATGGTCGGCGACATCTGCTTGCCCAGACTCCGCCTCTGCTCCGCGCCCGGCGACAGCGTCAGGGGGCTGATGGGGGCAGGGCGTCGCCGTGGCGAACTGCTCATGCCCGCCGCTGGCGGACTGGTCAGTGAGGAGAGGCGCAGGGACGAGTGGATGGAGGGATTACTGAGGGACGAGTGCAGCTGGGAGTTGGCGAGTGATGCCTGGATGGAGGGGTTGCTGAGGGAGGATGAGAGACCTAGAGAGGGAGAGAGAGAGAGAGAGAGAGAGAGAAAGAAAGAGATCAGAAATTTAGAGGACAGTGCTTAGATATCACCACTATACCACACACACACACACACACACACACACACACACACACACACACACACACACACACACACACACACACACACACGCTCACGCACAGTAGATTTGTTCATCTTTGATGCACATGTTTGCTGGCCATATCTTTGTATTCTGTATGTAATCATTGTGCTTTGGCAATGCAAAAAGAAGTGGTTGTGCCAATGAAGCTCACTTGAATTGAGGTGAACAGAGAGGGAGAGAGAGCGAGGAAGAGAGATGGAGAGAGAATGAGAGAGAGAGAGAGAGAGAGAGAGAGAGGAAGAGAGAGGGAGAGAGAGAAAGAACGGGGGAAGAGTGCGCAAAGGGTTGGAGAAACAAACAGTGCTGTTGGCCACCCCACTGAAAACTATAAAACATAATCTGACTGATACTGCTCCTGGGAAGCATGACGTTGGGTGGAAATTATGATGGCTTGCATTCTCTACTTTGTTTTTTTCACTGTCCACTCTCCTCCTCCTCCTCTCAAACACACACACACACACACACACGGGTCCTTGTTGGAGAGCTGAGAGAACAGAGCAGCAGCTTGCACAGAGGCGACACTAGGGTCAGATCTGGCCTTGGATACTGGTGTGCTGCCAGAGTGAGAGTGCACACACAAATACTGCACATGCACGCACGCAGGCAGGCAGGCGCACGCACACACACACACACACACACACACGAAAGTCAAGAGAACTGCAGTAAATAAGAAACACCATCCACTTAAAAAGACTGAGATTAATGGGAGAAATGATGAAGTGGACGCAGTTTTAGACTGGACAGGACAAAGATAACATGCAGAGAGGAGCGGGATGTGGAAGAAGGGAAAGACGTCTTCTATGGCAAGCCCAGCCAAGGCAAGCAGCTGCTCTCATTCCCACACATTCACCGTTTTCTGTGTGTGTGTGTGTGTGTGTGTGTGAGTGTGTGAGTGAGTAAGTCTGTGTGTAAGAGTGTGTGTGTGTGTGTGTGTGTGTGTGTGTGTGTGTGTGTGTGTGTATGTGTGTATGTGTGAGTGAGTAAGTGTGTGTGTAAGAGTGTGTGTGTGTGTGTGTGTGTGTGTGTGTGTGTATGTGTGAGTGAGTAAGTGTGTGTGTAAGAGTGTGTGTGTGTGTGTATGTGTGAGTGAGTAAGTGTGTGTGTAAGAGTGTGTGTGTGTGTGTGTGTGTGTGTATGTGTGAGTGAGTAAGTGTGTGTGTAAGTGTGTGTGTGTGTGTGTGTGTGTGTGTGTGTGTGTGTGTGTGTGTGTGTATGTGTGAGTGAGTAAGTGTGTGAGTGAGTAAGTGTGTGTGTGAGTAAGTGTGTGTGTGAGAAAGTGTGTGTAAATTCAATTTTGGAAACATATAAGCCACTGGCATCCTAGCAAACTCTAAGCTCTGTGTATGCTTGTACACAGGTGTGTGTAGTACGTGCATGAGCACTGACCCTGGGAGTTGCCGATGCCCAGGTGCATCATGGCAGCGGGCAGGTTGCCGGTGCTGCTGCCTCCGCTCAGGTTGGGGTAGCAGCTGCCGTCGTCTGGGTCCAGCGGCGTGGGCAGTGGCGAGGGGAAGTGCAGATTGCTCAGGTCAGGCAGGGAGCCGCCCGTGTTCAGGGAGCCCTGGTAATGCGACAGGCCCATGCTGGGCTCCGGGGAGGGGAATATGCTGCACACACACACACGCACACACACAGAGAGCCAAGCACACACACACACGTGCACACACACACACACACACACGCACACACACACAGCCAAACACACACACACACACAAAGAGCCAAACACCCACACAACAACACAGATGTGTTCTGTTACAGCAGTGTTAAGTCACAGGAAATCTAAAAGCCTTTTATATTACTTCACTCCACCATAATATGTGGCTGAATCAAGGTAGTGCCAAAACAAAACAAAACAAAACAACGCTTGGCTGGAAGTTTTGCATAACCTGGCTTTACCGAGATTATATACTTAGACAAAGCCTATGTGTATTTGGCCAAAGCTGCCAATAAACTATTTGTGGTGAGAAGACCACCAGCATAGTTAATGTGTACGTGCACTCCAACTGAGAAGAGCAAAACAGCAACAGCAAAGAAGGTTATTTAAAGGCCCTCGGCCCTCTGCTCAGGTCACTACAATTGGCCACCAGGCCCCATGGAAGGAATACTGTGTTTCAGTTCTGGAGCACTAGGAAACATAGTGAACGGTTGAGCCTGAAACCTGTTGGGAGGAGACATGGAAGAGAACGAGGGCCAGTGAGGGCCAGCCTGACCGAGAGAGGACAGGCAGAAGAGAGACTAGAGGAGACTAGAGGGCAGGAGTGAGACTAGAGGAGACTAGAGGAGACTAGAGGGCAGGCAGGAGAGAGACTAGAGGAGACTAGAGGGCAGGAGAGAGACTAGAGGAGACTAGAGGGCAGGCAGGAGAGAGACTAGAGGAGACTAGAGGGCAGGAGAGAGACTAGAGGAGACTAGAGGGCAGGAGAGAGACTAGAGGAGACTAGAGGGCAGGCAGGAGAGAGACTAGAGGAGACTAGAGGGCAGAGTGTCCCACTCACTTGATTCCAGGCACTTCACATGACTTGGGGCGCGAGGACAAGGACTGGACCTGCAGTTAGGATCAGAGGACAGCCATGAACCCCTGGACATCATCAGGTGTGTTTGATGTCCACAAAACCCATCTCACACATTGGAGGTGAACATTTGACATTTTGTCTTGTCGTCATTGTCACAAGAAAATGAGTCTCCACATGACACTAAATGACACACAACGGTCTCGTTCATTGTACTAACATCTTACAATATCTTCTACAGTATGACATGATTTAAGACAAACAAAGCTTATAGTACACCCATCACTTATTCTACAGTATTCTATAATGCTTTACACACTTAGGCTGTCTGGGATTTTAGTCCATATCAGCAGCTCTGAAACAGAAGCACTCCTGTCTCCTCTCCATAAAGCTGTGTAATGAGGAGCCCGAGCCCCCCCCCCCCCATTGTGCCCCTCTGCTAACGAGCCCACTTCTTCAGAGCCCAGCACTGTCCTCACCTTCTTGGCCTCCCACAGCTGCTTGGGCATTGGCTTGTTGACGCCCATCAGGCCGTCATCGCTGGGCAGCGAGGGGAAGGAGAACACTGCGGAGGACAAGAGAGGACACACACACACATGGCCTGGTCAGCATGAGGAGAAGAGAGGACACACACACATGGCCTGGTCAGCATGAGGAGAAGAGAGGACACACACATGGCCTGGTCAGCATGAGCAGCCGAGACTGAGAGAGAGAGGCCTGGATTAAGACAGAGAATATAAAGTGTGTGTGTGTACTGTGTGTGTGTGTACTGTGTGTGAGAAAGAGAGAGACTGAGTGTGAGTGTCGGTGTGAGTGTGTGTCTGTGAGCGAAACACAGAGAGAGAGAGAGAGAGAGAGAGAGAGAGAGAGAGAGAGAGAGAGAGAAAGAAAAGGTGTGAGGGAGTGAGTCAGAATATGCGTAGGAGAGTGAGAGGAGGGAAAGAGAGAAAAAGGTGTTCTCGACTTCCTGCCTGCTGTGTTCTCTAATGGTTATTGCGGAGAAGGCCTCATGGGGCTCTTCCTCTGATCTCTCAACCCCCCCCTGGACCTTCCTGGCAGTCAGTCCTTCGGTATGGACATCAGTGTGCACTTCTGCCATTCATTAACTCTGTGGTTGCACCAGTGTCACTGTCAGTCAGTCAGTGAGTCAGTCAGTGGGCATCCCACGCTTTGGCCAGCAGGGGGCACTAATCACTACCAGATAGTCACAGCAATCACACTCAAGCCTATAGACAGTCTAAGACATCTTGAACATGTAGTGAAGCATTCATCCAAAAAAACGTGTTTGTGAATGGAAAACACACACACACACACACACACACACACACACACACACACACACACACACACACACACACACACACACAGCTTACAGCTGGCAACCAACACAAACAGCACTTCACTTATCCAGCAATGACACTCATATTGCCTCAGATGGAGTGTGTGTGAGTGTGTGTGTGTGTGCATGCATGTGTGCCATGCATGGCAGTTGTGCCCACAGTAGTGGGCATGGCCACCTCGGCACAGACACCTGCGTGTAAGGTTGGCATCCTGGCAGTGCGGGTCCAACGTGATCTAAAGCTGGCACGGCCCTACAGCCAGGTGGTTGAGAGTGCGGCTGCCAGGCCCACCCACCCCCATGGAGACGTCTCCTACGGAGACCTGCACTTGCGGACAGAGACGGCTGATTGAGGGCTAACGCTAACCACACCTCCCCTGCTCTACCACAGGGAATCCTAGAGCTTCAGCTTGCAGGGCTGGAACACCAAGGTTTGGGGGAAAATGGGGGGTTGGAAAATGCATGTTTTCCAGCACTGGAGCGGCCTGTGTGTGTGTGTGTGTGTGTGTGTGTGTGTGTGTGTGTGAGGGATATGTTGGCGTGCACCAGTGCACCATGTGAGGTGTGGGCTGAGTGTGTAGTGGGTACACACACATATGTGAGCCATGTGTGTGGTGTGTGTTGGTTTGCAGTCAGCAGGAAAGACTCCCACACAACAGCACTGGGTGGCGTTTTCAGTGTGTGTTACGAAGCTGACGCTGTTACAGATTACTCTGCAGTGTGTGGTGTGGGTTAAATGAGTGGTGTGTGTGGTGTGTGTGTGTGTGTGTGTGTGTAGTGTGGTATGTGGTGTGTGTGTGTGTGTGTGTGTTAAATGAGTGGTATGTGTGTGTGTGTGTGTGTGTGTGTGTGTGTGTGTGTGTGTGTGTGTGTGTGTGTGTGTGTGTGTTAAATGAGTGGTATGTGTGTGTGTGTGTGTGTGTGTGTGTTAAATGAGTGGTGTGTGTGTTGAGTGTGTTGAGTGTGTGGTTAAGTGTCTTTTGTATGGAAACACTCACCATCTCCTGATCTGTCTATCTCTGCCTCATTAACGCTGGCTGCACAGAGGGGGAAAAGAAAGGAAGAAAAAAGAGAGAGAGAGGTTAGTCATCCCCCTTTCATCTTTTAATTGCTTCCCTGATCCCCCCCAGTGTTGACAACACTGCCATGTAGGTGCACAACTCCAGCGAACAGGAGCTGAATACAACTCAGCTGAATTGCACAGGGACACAATACTCCACTCCCCCACACAGAATGATCATGCAGATTCTCTCTCTCCCTCTCTCTCCACACACACACACACACACACACACACACTCCGAGTTGTTTTCAGTCAGCACGTTGGTTCACAGCAGATTCTTTATGCCGATGAGGTAAACGGGGGAAATACGCCGAGCTGGATTCCTGTTTGATTTCCTGCTCTTCTACAACATGAGAAATATGCAAATCGGACTGGGAGTTCGCTGGCGTCTCACTAAGTCTCCCGAATGCTACCACACACACACACACACACACACACACACACACACACACACACACACACACACACACACACACACACACACACACACTTTCACTAGTTAGACAGGAGGTGTGCTTTCCTCTTTGCACCACACAGCAAATGCAGTGGCAAAGCTCACACCAGCCATTCATACATCACACACGCACTCCAGACAGCCTTCATTTCCTGTGCCTGCTCTTGTCCTGTGTGGGTGAGAAAGGGTCCAGTTGGGAGAGAAAGTGAGTGTGTGTGAGTGTGTGTGTGTGTGTGTGTGTGTGTGTGTGTGTGAGAGAGAGAGAGAGAAACACACAGAAATGCCCCCAGATCCCCATGCACGCTCACTGCCACTGCAGGACATATGACGTTCTGTTTCACTTTAATTATAAATGCTTTGACAATACAGAGGCATTTTTTATAATGCCAATAAAGCTCTATTGAATTTGAATTTGTGAAAGAGAGAGCAAGAGAGAGGGAGAACTAGAGCATGTGGATTTATGTGTGTGTGTGTGTGTGTGTGTGTGTGTGTGTGTGTGTGTGTGTGTACAAGAGAGAGCACAACATACTTTATGTGAGAGTAGGAGTGTGTGGGTGTGTGGGAAGAGAGGAAGGTTTTTTTTTCACTGTGTGTGTGTGTGTGTGTGTGTGTGTGAGTGTGTATGAGTGCTCTGTCTCTTTAAGGAGAGCCATTAGCAGGATGCTGGAGAGAGAGAGCAGAAATAAGCTCTGCGACCACAAGCTCTGGGAGAGAGAAAAAAGAGCCATTGTTTCACCCCAACCACAGAAAGCAAGGAAGAAACAGACCCTTATACATTCTCTCTCTCTCTCTCTCTCCATCCTTCTCTTCCTCCCTTAGTCTTTCCTGCCCTGCCCACTTCCGCTCTCATATCTTTGCTTTCATGCTCTGTTTCTCTGGTAGCACTCTGATGGAACAGAACACTGTGTTTAATCACTCTCTCTCTCTCTCTCAGCATGAACATGTCATCTCTCCCCTCCACCCCAGCAGTGTCAGGGCTAAGACTGAGACCCCACAGGCAGCCTATGATGGAGATGTGGGAGCCAGAGAGAGAGAGAGAGAGAGAGAGAGAGAGAGAGAGAGAGAGAGGCACACCCATGACATCACTGCACCAGAGGCACTGAGGAGGAGGAAGTCAGCAACCTCATTTAAACCACAACAGGGGCCAATCCATCACCAGAGTCGCTATGACAACAGGGGCAATGAGTGTGCGTCTCTCTCTCCTCCACTCTCGGTCTCTCGCACTCTAATTTAGTTCTGTAATTGTGCGGCTTGTTAACTCCATCTCACCTGATGGTTCTCCACTGCTTCTCCACACCTGAGAGTGAAAGAGTGTGGATGCACCATCCCACTGCCTCCACTAATCTGTCTCGGCCTCTCAATTAACCCTGGCTGACGCAGAGGACCTGAGAGAGGACTACAGTAGGTCCCAGGCGGCTCTAAAGGCATGCGCTCTCTCTCTATATATGTGTGTGTGTGTGTGTGTGTGTGTGTGTGTGTGTGTACTCCAAACTCACACTTGCCCCAGATCTTCACCTAATATCCTGTTTAAGCCTGTTGGCTAAACAAAGAGGAGTGATCCATAATCATCGCAGTGTGCAGTTTACTCAAGCACTGCTTTACAGCAACACATAAACACTCACTTTCTGGTCCAGCAACACATACACACACACACAGAGCTGAGGGTAAGAGAGAGATGACCCAATCTTTAAAAAGATAATGGAAGTGGTAGACAAAACATTAGGAGAGTGGGAAAGAGGGGAAGCACAGATAGAATCAAGCAGAGATGGAGAGAGAGGGGGATAGAGAGATATAGAGGGAGAGAAAAAGAAGGAGGAGAATGGAGAGATATAGACACAGGGAGAGAAAGAGAGAGAGAGGGGAACAGAGAGATATAGAGAGGGAGAGAAAGACAGAGAGAGGGGAAGAGAGATATATAGACACAGTGAGAGAAAGAGAGGGATGATTGGGAGGGGCATTTCTCTGGCATTTCTGAAGACATGTGTGTCCTGTGTGCAGCTGCCCACAGCCATTTTTACCTGCAGATGCTCTACCCCACTGTTACGCTAAGTGTTAATACAGGGTGTTATTTATATATATATATATATATATATATATATATATATATATATATATATATATATATATGTGTGTGTGTGTGTGTGTGTGTGTGTGTGTGTGTGTGTGTGTGTGTGTGTGTGTGTGTGTGTGTGTGTGTATGCGGGCCCAGGAATCCGGCCCTTCCCCTACCAGTTGTGCTGCCGGAGCAGTGGGCTCCAGACAGAGATGCACGCCCCTAAAACCCTCTTCACAGCGCCACACCTAGAGCGGGGTGTGTCACTGTTGGCACGCCAGGAATGTTTCCATTTCAAGTTGCTAAAAACAGGAAGCTACCTCACAATGATGTCACCCATAGAGCGCCGCGGCCTTCGCTTCCTTGCTCAACCGCCATTCAAGCTGAGCCCAGTCACACTGAAGTGGGTGTGTGAAGTGAGTGTGTACTGTGCTGCACTCTACTCTAATCACTACAGTATGTACTCGGACCAGTAGCTCACAATGAAAATAGAACACTGTGACGTACTCAGTCATGAGGATAGCCCCACAATACATATCACAACAATAGTTTAACTGAGCCTGAACAATGACACAAACCAAACACACAGACACACACACACACACACACACTGCTGAGAGCTGAGAGCTTCCAGGATACAACGGAAACAGGAAAAGAACAGAAAAACAAAGGCCGACACGCATCAAATACACACACACAGACACAGACAGACAGCAACTCAGAACCATTATGAGAGGTCACATAATGAATATACACTGCCTGGCCAAAAAAAAAGGCGACTACCTGGATTTAACTAAGCAAATAGGTAAGAGCCTCCCTGTGGGGGCAGTGCTATGATCTGGGGTCGCTGCAGGTGGTCAGGTCTAGGTTCAGCAACATTATGTGCCCAAAGAATGAGGTCAGCTGACTACCTTAATATACTGAATGACCAGGTTATTCCATCAATGGATTTTTTCCTCCATGATGGCGCAGGCATATTCCAAGATGACAATTCCAGGATTCATTGGGCTCAAATTGTGAAAGAGTGGTTCAGGGAGCATGAGACTTCATCACCAGACACAGAGTCCAGGCCTTAACCCCATTGAGAATCTTTGGGATGTGCTGGAGAAGACTTTGCGCAGTGGTCTGAATCTCTCGTCATCAATATAAGATCTTGGCGCAAAGATTAATGCAACGCTGGACGGAAATAAATATTGTGACATTGCAGAGGCTTGTAGACATGATGCCACAGTGGATGCACGTCGTAATCAAAGCTAAAGGCGGTCCAACGGAATATTAGAGTGTGTGACCTTTTTTTGGCCAGGCAGTGCATTAAATCAGTTCCTGTTTGGCTTCAACTGAAGAGCATTCTATTGTACGTGGGTTTAGCCTTCATTCAACATCATCCTCACGTTGTCATACCTTGAAACCCTCCAAAAAGCAGCAAAGGAAACAGATTTTCTGACTAAGAATTTACACAGAAGGGTATATGGGAAACGAAGGACTGACTGACTAATGCAAACTAAATGCAAACATGCCCTTTAAAACCTGCCAGATTAAAGGGAAGTCCTGTTTTATTTATGGGACATATAGGCTACCATAAACCTAATAATCAATAGGACTAAAATGACTATATCTATTGTAAACAACCATCATATACATTGACTTGCCATTTCAGCTCCAGGTGGAAAAATATCAGCACTTTCAAATGCATCGCCTCTCTGATCTTCCGAGGGAATATTAGTGTTTATGCACACAATTAGATATCAAATGGTGTGTGTGTGTAGGTGTAAATGTAGGTGTTTCTGTGTAGAAGTGTGTGTGGGTATGTGTAGGTGTAAATGTAGGTGTTTCTGTGTAGAACTGTGTGTGCCTCGGAGGCTGATACATGGTTACATCATGACACAGATGCCTACCAATTTCTTCAAAACTGTTTTTCACCTCATAGCGGCGGATGTCCTTCAAATTGTAAATGTATCATTGCTGTCTGGCACTTTTCCTAAGTCACTGAAAACAGCTGTTGTAAAGCCACTTCTCAAGAATAACCTGGATGCCTCCATGCTAAACAATTACAGGCCCATATCCAATCTACCTTTTATTGGCAAAATTATTGAAAAAGTAGTCTTTAATCAATTAACCACCTTCCTAACATCAAATGGGTATTTTGATTACTTTCAGTCTGGTTTTCGGGCAAATCACAGCACTGAAACAGCTCTCATTAAAGTTTCCAATGACATACGCCTCAACACAGATTCAGGTAAAACATCAGTCCTAGTGCTACTGGACCTTAGTGCAGCATTTGACACTCTTGATCACAATATTTTACTACACAGACTAGAACACTGGGTTGGATTTACAGGCATAGTTATCAGCTGGCTAAAATCATATCTACAAGAAAGGAGCTTCTTTGTTGCCATCGGAAACTGTACCTCAACACCAACGTCCTTGACCTGTGGTGTTCCCCAGGGGTCGATCTTGGGGCCACTATTATTCAACCTCTATATGCTCCCACTTGGACAAATCATTCAAAATAATTTGATTTCATATCATAGCTATGCTTTACTTAGCTCTATCACCAAACAACTATGGTCCTCTTGAATCTATGTGTCAGTGTATAGAACAAATCAACACCTGGATGTCTCAAAATTTTCTTCAGCTGAACAAAGAAAAAACTGAAGTAATTATATTTGGTAAAAATGAGGAAAGACTTAGGGTTGCCACTCTCCTTGACACAAAAGGGTTGAAGGCAAAGGATACTGTTAAAAACCTTGATGTATTAATTGACAGTGATCTAAATTTCAACAGCCACATGAAAGCGATAACTAAATCAGCTTTTTACCACCTCAAAAATATTGCCAAACTCAGAGGGCTGATGTCAAAACATGACTTAGAAAAACTCATTCATGCATTTATCTCCAGCAGGGTTGATTACTGCAATGGACTGTTTACAGGCCTTCCTAAAAAGACTATTAAACAGCTTCAGGTGATACAAAATGCAGCAGCTAGGACTCTAACTAAAAGAACTGACCACATTACTCCAATTCTTAAGTCCTTGCACTGGCTTCCAGTAAGTCACAGAATTGACTTTAAAGCACTATTGCTTGTTTATAAATCAGTAAATGGAGCAGGACCTAAATACTTGTCAGACATGCTTCAGCAGTACACACCTTCTCGTCCCTCTCAGGTCCCAGGTGAAAAACCTGCTAGTAAAACCTACAGTTAGAACTAAACATGGTGAAGCAGCTTTTAGCTGCTATCGCTCAGCTGTGGAACCAACTTTAGGATGACATTAAAAGGCCCCAACTGTAGCCAGTTTTAAATCTAGACTTAAGACCAAACTGTTCTCAGACGCTTTCTGCTAACTGTGCGAGTTACAAATTCTGAATCTGCCTCGATAATTATTCTACTTTGTCTTTTTTATTACTACTTTTTTTTTGTTTTTGCTTACTAATTATTCTTTATTTTTAAATGATTATTTTTAAATGATTTTACCTTGTGTTTTATGTTTTCTTTTTATTATGATCTTTACCTTTTAACTATTCTTTGACTATATTGCCCTTCTATGCTTTTATTTGTTATTATCGTTTGGTTTTGTTTATGTAAAGCACATTGAATGACCTCTGTGTATGAAATGTGCTATATAAATAAACTTGACTTGACTTGACTTGACAGATGAGCGTGTGTGAGTATGCGCCACTGGTTACTGTAGGTGAGACAGTTTGAGTCAGACTTCGTGCGTGCCTGTGTGTGTGTACGTGCATGTGTACACGGCGAGCCGCATGCGTCGCGTGTGTGTGTGTGCAGCGTGCATGCAATACGCGTGTGTGTGCGAGTACGTGCGTGTGTGCGTGCGTGTGTGTGTGTACGTGAGCGTGTGTGTCTCACCGTTGCGCTGTGGGGGCCCACGGGCCATCTGCTGGTTCATGCCAAAGGGGTCCTGTGGGTTGGGACTCATAGCGCTGGTGTGGAGGGCCGAGTCGGAGTTGGTCCTGGAGGAGAGAGGGAGATAAAGAGAGAGAGAGAGGTGGGGAGGAGAGAGAGGGAGATCAAGAGAGAGAGGTGGGGAGGAGAGAGAAAGAGAGAGGAGGAGAGGGAGAGAAAGAGAGAGAGAGGTGGGGAGGAGAGAGAGAAGGAGAGAGAGGGAGATAAAGAGAGAGAGGTGGGGAGGAGAGAGGAGTGAGAGAGGAGGAGAGAGAAGGAGAGAGAGGAGAGAAGAGGAGAGAGGGAGATAAAGAGAGAGAGGTGGGGAGGAGAGAGAGGAGTGAGAGAGAGATAAAGAGAGAGAGGTGGGGAGGAGAGAGAAGGAGAGAGGAGGAGAGAGGGAGAAAGAGAGAGAGAGAGGTGGGGAGGAGAGAGAGGAGTGAGAGGAGGAGAGAAGAGGAGAGAGGGAGATAAAGAGGGAGAGAGGGAGGTGGGGAGGAGAGAGAGTGAGAGAAGAGGAGAGAGGGAGATTAAGAGAGAGAGGTGGGGAGGAGAGAGAGAAGGAGTGAGGAGGAGGAGTGGGGCGAAAGACAAGGCATGAGTTCTCTGAGTCATTATGTTAAAGGGTGTTGGTTCTCTCACTGCCTGAAAGACTGCCCTCCTCTATTGTTCCCTCGGTCATCACTCCGTCATCGGCTCTTTCTTTCCTCTCTGGGTCAGCTCTCCCCTCTGGTCCCCTCTTCATCTCTTCTACTCTGACACCTTCCGTACTAACAAGGCTCTAGTGCTGCACCCTCCCAGCTGTGCCCCACTACTACAACTACCCCCCCCAAATACTACAACTATTCCAGTAGGTGAACAGTGTACATGTGACTGACTGAAGTATATTTGACTTTATAAGACAGGTCAATAACAACTGCTGTTTGTAAGAGATTGCTGTAGGGGATTGCTATAGTTTATTCATGTTAGCTGATTTCACATGGCCATATCAGCACAGCATGATTGACAGACCAGCAACAGCATGTCAAAAAAGAGAGAGAGATCACTGGTTAGTGGAAACAAAAGAGAAACTTCTCTGATTAGTGGATTAATTGTGGACTACCCGTACCGCAGCAGTCTACGCACCTATTAAGGGGAAGAGCAGAGGAGCGCTATCGAGACGAGAGCAACAGAGGAGCGTTATCGAGACGAGAGCAACAGAGGAGCGTTATCGAGACGAGAGCAACAGAGGAGCGCTATCGAGACGAGAGCAGCAGAGGAGCGCTATTGAGACGAGAGCAGCAGAGGAGCGCTATTGAGACGAGAGCAGCAGAGGAGCGCTATTGAGACGAGAGCAACAGAGCCGAGCAAGACGGAGAGTCAAAGTCTTCATCACTAGCTCAGTTGCTTGGCTTTTGCTCCTTGTTAGATTTGAGAAAGACAGGAGCTTGAGAATGTTGAAAATGCGAGACGGAACGGCAAGAGGCTAAATAGAGGGAAGATTACGAAGAAACAAAAAGGTGAGTTGATCTGTGTAGAGACGAAGAGGAAGAGGAGGAGGTCAGACGTCAAAGGTCACCTGTTGAGTTGGGACATTAATCTAAATCCGGGTCGCTTGTCTTCAGGCCACGGCTGCTGCTCCCTTCAGGAGGAAGAGGAGGAGGAAGATGAGGAAGAGGAGGGAAAAACATCAGAGTTTACCATCAGACTCACCAGACTCGCCATTGGTCAGACCCCCCGGCTGGGTTAGTAAGGGGTGAAGTCGGCAAGGGGAGAAGAGGAGATTGAAAAGAAAAAGCGCTGCGCACGCGTGTTTGTGCAACTGAACCCATCTCAGCACAAGGACATGCAAGAGTACGTGCTTCTCAGGCACAGGGACTGGGTATGTGAGAGAGGCAGAGAGAGAGAGAGAGAGAGAGAGAGAGAGATTTGTTGTGTAACTCATCCATGGGTGACAGCAGACAGGCAGCTTTGCATGGGCTTAATAAGTTGAAGGACAGTGTGTGTGTAGGTGTTTCAGATTCATCCTGTTTTCTTTGTGTAAACTCCAGTTATCCCCTCACACTGGGCACAGTCAGGCGCACAGTCAGGCACTCAGGCACACACACACAGGGGAACTACAGAGATTCTCACTCTCTCACACACACACACACACACACACACACACAAAGTTACGGGCCCCTTCACAAGAGAAGCACTGGGACCTACCAAAACAAACTCACTGGGTCATGCCAACACAAACACCACAGCCATCACGCTAGTCTGCCTTTTCCAGGAGCGGCTGTAGAACTCCTCAACCTCGACTTGAACTGCTCTGGTCACCAAAGCTGGAATTGAGGAGTGATCGTGCTTCCTCCCGCACACTGAAACCTCAATCCATTACAGCCTGGACAGCAATCGCTCAGAATCATCAGAGTCTGCAGAATAAATCACCTCTCCATCACCAAACTAAATCTCAATGTTCACACATTTCTTCCGTTACAAGCTTAAACAGAGGTCAGCCATAGTCCAACCCTTGTGGCCTGGAGCTCAGTTTTATCTCTTGAGGATTAGCCCTCTTATTCAAAGCCATAAAGACGGCAACATTCTCTCCATCTAATGCACAATAACCTGCACAACTTCATTGAAGGTACACTACAGTACAGAAGGTAACCTCAAACACCACCCACTACCGACTAAACCCAATTACTCTGTTCTCAGGACTAGACCTTAGGTCAAGCTCTCCTGTGTGCATGGGAAACGTCCTTTAGAGGACAGGCGCAGTAGTCCTGGACCTCTGGCATGGACAAGCCCTTCATGTCACTGTGATATCTCCTTCCCAACGTTAGATAAAGCCCTGTGGAGCGGCAGGAGGGGGTTCTGGAGTGGATTCTCACGGAAGTGCTCATCTCCTTCAGGGAATGCGCTACAGCACTTACAGTATGAAGGAACTTAAGAGGGTTTTTCCCCCCCTGTAAGCCTTTTGCAGCTGTGGATTCCTTAAAGGATCTCACTGCTCACTCCGGAAGCTTCCAGGCTCTCAGACAACAGCACTATGAAAGGGAACCAGGCAGATAGACATTTAACTGATGATCTAATGCCAAGAGTAAAACAACAACTTGCACTTTTATAGCGCTTTATCAAGGGACCCAAAGCGCTTTACAGTAAAGGGGGAACCCCACTAACCACCACCCTCGGCCGGTTATCTGGAGGCACTCTCGAGTCACAGGTCTGTGTGTGGAGGGGTAGTCTGGTTGTAGAGCAAAATTTTAGACCCTTTCAAGAGAGTTCCATTATCAGCATCATAATTGGCCCCACAAGACTTCCTTTTTAACATTAAATATGTTATCTTAAAGGTGCCATGTGTAATGTCCGCCAACAAATCAATTCATCCTCCACATTTCATAAAAGATGGGGGCAATATACCTCCAGAAAGTGAGTTGGTCAACCCTAGAGTAACAACCGAGAAACGTGTATTGCAGTTTGGCTGGCGGTTATGTTGCCCGCATACCGCCTCCCATGGCTGAAACTGGTATTATGACACCTGTCGGGCTGTGGCTAGTAATTTAGCATGCTAATTCAGGTTGATATCTCTGCAGCACTATACCTTGTCATTTTTTTAATGACATCATCACTCTTATTTCTCCTAATTCTTTTGATGCGTGTAGCTAATTTTTTGGATATTTTTACATCAATTCTTACACATGGCACCTTTAATGCAAAGGAAGTAGATAGGGAACCAAATAGAATGTTCAAGCATTGTTTTTATTGTTGAAAGGGTCTATAAAAACTGAACACACTGAATGGCTTCCAGTGGATTCTTGCACTACACAGCCCATATTATTTATTATTGAATAACCTTGTTAAGTAGTATAAAAATAACACAGAAGCAAAATCAGAGAATGTACGCAGGTCACAGGTGTTAAACCCGCAGCCTATTGCTGTAGGCTATATGTTGTAAGTGGTGCGTCCTTCATTCTTCTTGGTTGGAGGGAGCATGAAATCCATCCCTTTTGGGTCTTTCTGGCCCATAAACTACATGTTATGGTGGACTCTTCAGTTCTGCTGCAATGTGCATTCTTCATGCCCGATCATCCACTACCATCACACATGCAGTTCCCTCAACTGCTGTGGTCTGCGCACACAGTCCTGCCTGTCTCCACCATCCAGCAATGCGGACCGGACTTGCGAGCACTAGATTTAATGGACTTGATGGATTAAAGGAAACATTTGACCCTCGTTGACCTAATGGAGAAGGCATGCTGGCATTGGAGTAGATTTTCCCAGAAAATATGCACTATTATTAAGGAGAAAAAAGGCAAATGAGCAGCGTGGCCAGAGAAGAGGAGAGGGGTGTGTGTGAGAGAGAGAGGGGAGGGGGTGAGGGAGAGGTGAGAGATAAAGTCAGAAGTAGAGGGGAAAGAAAGAAAGAAAGAAAGAAAGAAAGAAAGAAAGAAAGAAAGAAAGAAAGAAAGAAAGAAAGAAAGAAAGAAAGAAAGAAAGAAAGAAAGAAAGAAAGAAAGAAAGAAAGAAAGAAAGAAAGAAAGAAAGAAAGAAGTAGTAGTAGATTTTCCTAGAAAATATGCACTATTATTAAGGAGAAAAAAGGCAAATGAGCAGCTGGCCAGAGAAGAGGAGAGGGGTGTGTGTGGGAGGAGGGGGTGAGGGGAGAGTGTGAGAGATAAAGTCAGAAGTAGAGGGGAAAGAAAGAAAGAAAGAAAGAAAGAAAGAAAGAAAGAAAGAAAGAAGCACCACACTAGAGATCCAGTAGGCTTGAGTCCAGCTGATGAAAGGTGCTGTTCCTCATAAATGCCGTGGTGTGCACAAGGGACTGGGGCAGCAGAGACAGCAGTTGGCAGAGAGGACGCAAGTTTCCATGTCTGCTCACATCACACTCAAAAGATCCATGTGCCAACACACACACACACACACACACACGCGTGTAATGCATTAAGACATAAGCAAACATAAATCAGACACACAAAAGTGTACATTTGGTGGAATCCCATACCAACTCTCTCTCTCTCACACACACACTCACACACACACACACACACACACACACAGGGATTCCAACTCACACACACACACAGGCATACCAACACATTCAGGCAGAGCTAAACCCACCTACAGACAGGCACTCAAATACATGTACAAGCAAAACGCAGCACATGATCAAACACTGGATGACACACGTGTTCACAGCCCACTGTACCATCCAGAAACAGGGGGATGCTCAACGTAAACTGAAACTCAACTACCGGTAACCTAAAACCGAATGGTGGCTTCCTCTCCTCTCGTCCCATTTGTAAAGGCTGCTAAGTAGTAGGGCTGCACGATCAACGACCATCGCGATATCAACATTTGCGATGGACATACCGCAAAGATTACTTAATTTTCGATAAATTTCGATACATTTTCTGTGCCGTGCGCATTCTATACAGTCTATGGTGTATTCACATTCTGAATGTCAACATATTTTACCAAACCGATGCGGTCATGCTGCCCTAGAAGCCTGTCCCCTACCAGTTTAGGTGTGTGGTGTTTTAGGTGTTGAGGTGGGAGCTAATGTTGTGATGGCTGAAGATAGTGAGTCGAGCGAGGTAGCTACACTTGGGTGAAGAGGAATTGGTGATTAAAAGGAAAAGCACGTCTGTTCTATGGAAATATTTTGGTTTTGTTAAGGATGACGTGTTACAAACACAGCGCCAAATGAGTCCTTCTCCACTGTGTTAAAATAAACAATTTCTTTCGTTATCGTTATTGGATGAGAAGATATCTGTCTTTCACTGTAAGGCTTGTATTTCATGATTTGCATTTAGCAAAAGCCCCAGACAGCAGCAGAGAGGTAATCAGGATTCGTTATTTGTAAAAGTTGTTTAGCCTACTTCGTTGGACTGTGTGATCGCAACCCCTTACTTTCACTTTCCGCTGCACTCGGCATGCCGGTAGCCTAATAACGTGGGATGCGCAGCGTATGAGGTTGGAGAAAAACATGAGGTGGAGAAAAACATTAAATATTTAAATATCGCAAGTTATATCGTTATCGCAGTACTCAATAATGTTATCGCATGTTTTCCTAATATCGTGCAGCCCTACTAAGTAGTCGTGAACGCATACAGTAGACACGTTCTTGCTCTGCTAGTGTGAGGAAGACTAAGCTCAGATGGGGTGAGGAAGAGGAAATGACACACACAGCCCTCCTCTATGTCCGCACAAAGAGGGCAGGCAGCAGGACACAGAGCCAGAGTGGTCGGCTCGCAGGACACAGGACACACAGGCTTTATTTTATATTCCTGCATAAAGCTGCTTCATGATTTCTCCATCTCCCTCGACACACTGCTCCTTGATCTGGTCATGAAGTGCATTGAGGCTTAGCTGGCTGGCCCACACACACACAAATGTCAGTCAATCCACTGTATCTTTAGGCACACAGACATGTATCTAAAAATCCAACAGCATTTTATATTGCATTTAGTTGAGACAGACTGCCTGCACACACACACGCCCTGAAATGCACTTTGCAATCTCAAACACAGTCAGTCATTTCACTCTGGCCATTTAATCCTCTGCATATATGTAGCAAAATCTGTAAACGAGAGATGGACTTAAAATAGCATACGCACACCAACGTTTCCACACACACACACACACAAATACGCAGATTAAAAGGCAGTGCTGACCAGAGGATAAGCATGGCAAAGTCAGAGATATTCAGATTTGCTCTAGTCGAGCAGAATACACATCTGCGCTGGCAAACAAACACACACACTCTCACACACACACACACACGAGCCATGTAGCAAAGAATCTACTTGTTTTACTAAGAGCAGCGATCAAACACTGTTTCTGTTCCTGTAACTAGGTGCTGACATCAGCAAGGTAGCGACGGGCTGGAGCTCCAGGGAGCAAATATACTGATGGAGAAACAAATGCACATCACACACACGAGCCAGGGAGCAAACATACTGATGGAGAAACAAATGCACATCTGTGCTGTGTGGTCACCTGCTCTGGACCAAAGGGTCTGAATGCTAGTGAGTGAGGTGGCACCACATCACCTCCTCCCTCCTCCTCCTCCTTTTCCTCCTGTCGATCAGCCCCAGCACTTTATAATCCCCACACTACACATCAGCTGGGGACACCGTACAGTGTTTCCCACAGAATTGGATTCAATTTGTGGCGGTAGCTCACTATGACAACGGGGGGGGGGGGGGTATTAAGATCGTCTTGGTAGTGTATAGGTCTAATTGAGTGCCTGTCACTTTTTAAGACGTTTGAGGGAACCCTTGCAATTGTAACACAGTTGAAAGGCTGCTGATGTGTGGATGCAATTGCAATAACGTTTTCTACATAGTTAAAATAAAGGTTCGTACTTCTCCTTGGGACAAGCACTTTTGAATTTTGGAAAACACTTCCATTTACATTGGGATTTTGCAAACATTCAGTGTCAGAGTCAATAAAATGAGCCCTTCAACGAAATTGACAAGCAGCTGTAAGTAGGCTAAGCATGCCAAATTCGACATCCAAACAGTATTCTAACGTTAGCTTTGAGATACTGCTTGATTTTATAACTTAACTTAGTTTAGTCTCTTCAATGTAGCCTACCATGTTGTGATAAGACCTTAGCAGAGTTCACTTCAATGCAGCAGTTTTGAACAAATTTGCGCAGCATGGTCACGATACTAAGCGGATTTAATAGCAATTTAGCCAGGCGTCTTCTATGCAATGCTTCTATGTGGCAACAACAATCCTTCAACAATCGTGAATATTTTGTTAAATGCACATGCAGAAGAGTGGCAGCAGGCTACGAGAGCGGGGCGGGGCAAGGAAAGGCTGCGTGCGTAAAAAGTGCAGCTCAATGGCAATGCAAGGATTTGACCTTACATTAAATTAAATTAAATTAAATTAAACATAGAATATTCATCTGTGGCGGACGATTTTTATTTCGTGGCGCCCCGCCACAGATTAGTCAATGTATGGGAAACACTGCCGTAAACACACTGGCTCGCTCGCACACGTGCCTGAGGTGAACAGAGCGCTCGTCGCCATGGCTTCTGCTGCGGCCCACCCAGCGGAGGGGACCCCGAGGACAGCTCCCAGACGGAGGCGCTACGCCACACATCTCACAGCGCTCCATCTCTTATGACCACCGCACACGAGGAACGAAGAACGTCTGAGGAAATGGCAGTGTTTCTACTGCGGCTCAGGGGCCAGACAGAGGCTGGGAAACAGAAATGCTCTCTCCTTTAGAGGGGCCAGTGTAGGAACATGGCAGATCACGGAGAGAAGGTTGGGTCTTTCTTCCATCAACTGGAAACTAAGCTTTCCCCTGGGCTAGGAATACAACGGAGGAACAGTGGAGGGATGACAGAGAGAGAGAGAAAGAGAATGAAAGAGAGAGAAGAGTGATAGAGAGAGAGAGGGTGGAGTGGATAATGGACAAACCAATGTGGGGGGGTAAGAGCGTGGGACAGGGGTGAGCCAGCGACCCCCTGGCTCTGACCCAGTCCAGCTGCAGTCCACTGGGACGCGCCCCTCTGCCCTGCCCAGGCCAACCAGAGGCCCAGCCCACAGGCCACCTCCCCTCTGCCCAGACTCCGCAGGGACCACACACACACATCCCCAGGGAGAAGAGAGGGCCCAGGCAGCCCAAAACACACACACACACACACACACACACACACTCTCCCACCAAACAACCACTTACCAATTCAAGCACAAACACAGAATAATGCTAAAATACTCAAAAACAAACCCCAGAACACTACACACACACGCACTAACATACATATACACTACATTTATAAATACAAGGACACACACACACACACACACACACTTTCACTCCCTCCCCTTTCCTCTATCTCTTGCAGGATGAAAAAAGGTCCCGTCAGACGGCCATTTCACGCCACACTAACGGGGAACATTCCGGCGATTCTGACACAGGGGACGGACGGACGCTGTAAATATGAATGTGAGAAAATATTTTGCTATAAATATCTTGATCAGGAAGCTTTCTCTCTTTAGGAAAACAAGAGCCCCAGTGCCCTCCTGAAGGAGCCCTGAGACGCCACATGTACTTCCCATAAGGGCTGCTGTCTGTGTGTATCTGTGTGTGTGTGTGTGTGTGTCCGTGTGTATGATCCCATGCAGTGACCAATTGACTGTATCTGTGTGTGTCTGTATCTCCATGTCTGTACGCATCTGTGTGTGTGTCTGGTCCCCTGTGTGATGACCCCTTGCCTGTTTCTTCCTCTGTTCTCTGCTGCTA
Source organism: Alosa alosa (assembly GCF_017589495.1). NCBI lineage: Eukaryota > Metazoa > Chordata > Actinopteri > Clupeiformes > Clupeidae > Alosa > Alosa alosa. The sequence goes on from NC_063202.1 coordinate 11,259,081, forward strand.
GACTACAGGGAGGATAATACATTTCAGCCCTACCAGTCTGGCCACAGCTGGGTGGAAGTTACTGGACTGCATATTCTCAGCCAACCACAAAAATCTGTCAAAGCACACAAAATACAACGTACATTGACCCAGTTCAACCGATAGGCCCCCAAAAGCTCTATTCTCAGGAGGGCAGAGTGAACGCAACTCGTCTGGTCACAACCTCCATGGACACAAAGCAGTGGACTGGAGTGGACATGGAAGATCTACACACATTTAAGTTTGTCAGGTGACCCTAGTGAGTGTGTGTGTGTGACATGTGTGTGTGTAAAAGGTAAAGCAGTAATGTGCAACACATGTGATGCTTACTGCAAACAGTCCCACTGGGAGCTCTCCCCCCACAGGGCACTCTGGCTGCATCAGCCTCCCAGGGCTCTACTCACCAAACTGGGCCTCAATTGCCACCACCTCCCCTCTCCCCCACTCCTCTCCACAGCCTCTCAAATCCATCCCATGAACACAGTAGTCCCCACCTGGCTGTCTTCGTGTTCACACTTGGCCATAGATTTATGGATTTTAATTAAAGGTAAACGACTGTAGAAGCCTCCATACATGAGCTCCCTGGGAACTGAACCCATCACCACACTGTTGCCATGGAGATGCAAGAACATGCTCTAATACAAACGTTTGGTCAACAGCACCAAGAAAGGCCATCATGTGTCAGAATACTGTCACTTGGGCATAGTTACGAAATTAATGACACCAATTAAAAGGTGTATCAAATGATGTAAGCGGATAGAAGGTGTATCAAATGTTGCAAATGGACACTGCTAGAGACTGAGGAAAACACGCACACAGGCACGCGAGCCTCCTTCTTTCTCATGCTAGCTATCTCAGTCTAAATCCCTCAATAAAGCTACACATGGAGCACATCTCATAGATTAACAGTTGAAATCTCTCCCCTTGTGCTGGGAAAGCGCTGGACGGAAAGAGCAAGTGGGCCAAAAAGGGTCAGAATCTCTTATCGGCCCTGCCATCACTCACGCCGCTCTCAGCACAGCCCAAATCTCCGGCCCACTTTCAGGGCGTCATTACCCGAGCCCACAGAAAACAGCTGTTCCACTGCAAGCCAAAACACAACCACATCTGACTGTTACAAGAGGAGGGAGAGAGAGAGAGAGAGAGAGAGAGAGATTCTCCCCACCCAATCCCTTAAAACCAATACTTTGCCACTATGATTTACTCAAAACATAAACTAGAACAGCTCGCTTATCAACTTAGTGGCTTCAACTGACAGCACGCACGCGCACGCGCACACACGCGCACACACACACACACACACACACACACACACACACACACACACACACACACACACACACACACACACACACACACAACACACACGAGTGAGTGGTGAGTGAGTGAGGGAGAGGTCCTGAGTAATCAGGAAAAGAGGCAGCGCTAGAGGCAGCGCGTGTGTGTGTCTACGCAGCTCTGCGAAGGTTAGTGTTACTCTAGAGCTTGGGGGAGAAATAGGAGTGTGTAACACGCTCACCCTTAAGGGAAAAAAAGAGTGGGTTAGAACCAGCAGAGAAACGCAAGAGAAACGTTAGCATGTGGGGTTCACCAGGAGTCAGACCCAAACACAACAAACACTCTACACATGGGACCCAGCGGAGAAAGTGGTTCTCTTCACCGGCCAACTGCAACCAGGAGGGAAGGTAAAGACAAACACTAACAACATCATGAAATTCAGTGTAACATATCATTGATCAGGTTATTACACATTAGCTGTGAGAGATTTTAGGTGAACATTTTCATTTATGCATAATACACACAATACACAATACAATATTAGTGAAAAAAGCATTAAAAGTGCATTAATATTAAAGAAGATAGCATGTTATCTTTCACTCATACACTCACACGCAACGGCATTCAAATGAACACACAACAAAGTAACTTAATGACTGTCTGCCAGGTCAATCCGCTCTAGGTGCCAGTGAGTGTGTGTGTACAGTGTGTGTGTGTGACTGGGTGTGGCTCATTCAGTTTAACAAGGGATAGAGCCAACATGACTGCCCCTTAAACACACGCAGGCCACTGGCTTCATCGCAAGGAGCCCGCGGAGCACAGCACAGCCATGCGGCTGGAGCCAAGATGGCGTTGCTGCTGCTGCTGCTGCTGCTCCCAGGGCAGAGAGCAGCAGAGAGGCACAGGCGTGCGGCTGGAGCCAAGATGGCGTCGCTGCTGCTGCTGCTCCCAGGGCAGAGAGCAGCAGAGAGGCGTGGTGCTGGACGGCAGCCAAAGCCAAATTCAAAACAGCAGCGCTGACATGGGGGGAGGGGTTGCTCTCGGAAACAGTCAATATGGCCAGTGGTAAACACCGCAGTGGCTCTGGGAATCTGGCTGTGTGCGCTGGCATTCTCAATCTGTCCCCTCTCTGGTTTGTAAATATATGAGGCGTGTGTACTTGTGTGACTCTATGCATGTGTGTAAACTGCTCTTTACTAAGTCCAGCTTCATCTGGAGGATGATGCATGATTTTGTCTCGGAGTGATTCCTGTGGTTGTGGTGGTTGTAGTTGGTGTTCTGCAGCTTATCTGTGGCCATTATTACGGATTGTCGTGACTTCACTGGTTTTGCTTGGCTCTTTGGCCTGGACACTGCAGACGGACCACCATTAATCCTCTGGTGATTTTTTGTTTGTTATTTCTTGAAGAGGATCAGTGCTTCAAATGATTATGGCTTTCCAGGGGACATCCGCAGGAGAAGAGAGAGAGAGAAAGAAAGAAAGAAAGAAAAAAAGAAAGAGAGAGAAAAAAGAAAGAAAGACAGCGAGAGTGAGAGATAGTAACAGCCTGTGCAAGTTCTTAAAAGGCCATCTAACAGGCACCTCAATGGACAGTAAAAAGCCTGAGATGAACAATGATTTTGTTGTGCCTGTTTTCCTTTGCTAGCAGTAGGATGCTGTGCATGTGTGTTTGAGTGCTGCCTCTGGAGGCTGCTGGTTAAGGGGCATCAGAGTGAGAGCAGTGCTGTCTGTGTGGAGGCTGCTGGTTAAGGGGCATCAGAGTGAGAGCAGTGCCGGCCGATGCCGCTCCTCTTCAGCTGACCTCACTTTGCTTATCAGCGGCACTGTGGGAAATGACTGCGGGTTACGCAGATGGAAGCACAGTTGTGTCGGGAGTCTTCGCTTGAGTAAAAGGCTGACGTCAGGGAGGGATGTATAGTTGTGGGAAAGAGACCTACCTTCGCCAGTTGTTGTCTGGTGGAGGTGACAGGTAGACAGAGCTGTACGGAGAGCTTTCCATGTGAGGCAGAGTTAAGGAAAATACACACAACCACACACTCATATAGCAGTCATTACAATCTATACACACAACCACACACATTCATATAGCAGTCATAACAATCTATGCACAACCACACACATTAATATAGCAGTCATAACAATCTATACACACATTCATATAGCAGTCATAACAATCTATTCACACATTCATTTAATCTATATACAACAAATGAGCCCATACAATTGCTGTAAGTGATGTTCAGGGCATAAGATGCCCGAGTACATACGGTTGGGTCTGTCTGTCTGTCTGTCTGAGCAACAACAGAGTCTGTCTGTCTGTCTGTCAAACACTGTTACTGTCTGTCTGTCTGTTTCTGTCTGGTCTGTCTGTCTAAGAGCTTGTCTGGAGTACCTGTCTGGAACCCTGTGTCCTCATATTGTCCAGAGTAAAAAAACAGTGGAAGAGGGGAAGAATGAAAAATATCAACACAATTGAGCAACAGAGGGGAGGGGGAGGGCCCAGAGACAAGGTAAGGCATGTTTATTCATACACACTGGTGATTCAAAGTGCTTTATAGATGAACAGATAAAACAACATAAACACAAGGGATTAAGATGACAGAGTAAAGGAGGAGGATGGAGGGCTCTACTTCCCCTGCATCTGACTCTACTTCACCTTTCATTCAAAAAGGACATAAATAAACAGCGACAGGAAAAAAGTAGAAAAGAAGTGAGTGCAAGTAGGACGGACAGAATGAGAGAGAGAGAGAGAGAGAGAGAGAGAGAGAGAGAGAATGTGAGTGTGACTCAAGTCAATGTGAGAGCTCCTATAAGAACAGCTCTGCTTCTGCACATGACAAAACAGCTATGCAATAACTGCAGCTCCGCAGTCTCAGACTGACACATAGGGATCGGTGTTCTAACCCCACGCAGAGCACAGCCATAAAACCCTTCCCCAGAGGTGCAGGCCTCTCATTGGCCGTCGGCAGGTGAGCGGGAACTAAGGCAGAGATCCAGCTGAACAGGTTTACAGGGGACGGAGCAGGCTGGCACTGCTAAGCCACAAGATATCAACTACAACCCACACACACACACACAAATGTGCACAAGCACACACAATGGTGTGTCTGTAAACATATGATTGTGTGCGCCGATTATGTCTGAGGTGACAGAGAACACAAGGAAAAGTAAGTGTGTGTGTGTGTGTGTGTGTGTGTGTGTTATCAGGGCTAATGAACTGCACAAAACAGATGAGAGAGGGAGAGAGGAGAGGATGACAATCATGTCTCTGTAAGAACCAGAAGACTTGATTTGTGTGAGCCATTTCCTCCAACTTAATCACACACACGCCTCTAATGGACCTATATTTAAAAGTCTTTCTAAAAAGTAATTAACATCAATAAATTGCTTGTCATAATATATTACACAATCCCTAGCTAGCACACCCACAAACAATACACACTATAAAATTGGATGCAAACAGAAGACCTTGAATGTTTGGGTTGCTTGTTTCATAAGATGCATGCAAGTGTCTGTCGCAGGCTGTGCAATCCTGACAAAATATACAACCTACAGACTGTGTAATTAAGAATGCCTTGCAGTAAATCTAACACGGGTTGTGTAATTTGAGATTGTGTGTTTGCATGTGCAAGTGTGTTCCGAGTGCAAGAGTGTGTCTCACAGGCGGCGTAATCTTGGCCAGCTCTGTTAAAGTGATTTGCCAGAGCCACTACTAGGCTGTAAGGGACATCTGGCCTGCAGGACACAACAGGGACCAGACAGAGGAGTAGTAAACAAGAAATAAGAAAAGAAGAAGAGCACTCGGAGCGCAGACCTCCATGAAGTCGGATCCGCTCTGACAATTAATGGACTTGTCCTTCGCTCACCCATTCTACACCTTTCTACAAATAAGGCCAGCAGCTTTGGCTTAACCCGGCACAGCACACATAAGGAAAAAAAAAACAAAAAAAAAAAAAAAAAAAAAAAACAGGCTGCACTGAAAAAACCTCACTGGCTAAGGAAAAACACAAATCAAAATGTCAAAAGCCAAGACAGAACCAACGACTCTTTAGAACAGAACAGGTTAATGACGGTCTGAAAGATTACAGCTTGGGGGAGCTTCAATAATGCTTGTTTGTCTATGAATGTTAATAAGCTCAAATGTACAACTTTTGTCTGTAATCTAACAAAAAGTCACCAACGCCCCCAACAGAAAATGTTCTTATTCTGAGTCTGACCTGAAACATAGTTATTAAATGTCTATTACACTGTATAACACTGTTTAATTAAAGGCCAGGTTTTAATGAGCCTAGATATTCCAGAACTTTAAAGCTACTGGTCGTTTGTTTGCTCGCATGCACAGAGGTCCAATATCCCAAAGCTGCAGGCTGCTTTTAGCAAAGTTTATTTGCAGTGTGGACATCAAAAACCACATTCTGTGAAGCTATTCAAACTCTGGATTGCGCCAACAAATTATCTCTGCATTATTCTGTTAAGTGCTGCACGAGTATACTGTATGTGTGTGTTTGTGTGTGTGTGTGTGTGTGTGTGTGTGTGTGTGTGAGAGAGAGAGAGAGAGAGAGAGTGCAATCACACTGGTCTGTGACAAGCTGCTAACAAGCACTAATGACACCAATGAGTCATCTGGACTAGCTCCAGATAGTGTGTCTCTAGCTACCACTAATTTCTCTGTGAAAAACAACATGACTGATTGTGTGTTTCTTTAAGCAAAATTAAAATGGCTATTTTCTTAGTTACCTAATGTGATTTGAAGAAGCGCTGGCAAATGAAAAATCTCATTGCATCACACACATACAAACACACACACACACACCTCTATTGCTCAAGTGTGTGTGCATAGCTAGAGGTCTGATAGGTTCAAACACATCCATTAATGCATGACAGGATGCCAGTCGTCTCACTCTCTAAATCTCACTCAAACACATACACACACAGCAGGGTGTAAAGCTAATTGTATGGATTGTGTCTATGCATGTACACAAGTACAAACATGCATTCATGGGATAGCGAGGTTGGTAGCAGGTCACACACACACACGTGTACAAACACACACACAGATGCACACACACACACACACACACACACACACACACACACAGCAGGCAATGTTGTAAGGCTGGCTGCCCAGAGCTGAGGATTACACCCTGCCAGATAGGGTGATGTCACACCCAAGAGCTCTTACATAACACTGCTATAACTCTCCCTCTCTCTCTCACACACACACACACACACTCTCTCTCTGACCATAAATCTCTCCCTCCCTTGCCAATCTCTCCTAATATCCCTCCTTATATCCCTTCTCTCTCTTCGGCAGGATAACCCTCCTGGATCAAAACGCTGAAGGAGGCCAGAGGGTTCACGGTAAACACACTGACCTGCGTGCTACCTCAGCGTCTCGTCCTCACAGACTGACCTGCGCGCTACCTCAGCGCCTCGTCGTCTCGTCCTCACACACTGACCTGCGTGCTACTTCAGCGCCTCGTCGTTTCGTCCTCACACACTGACCTGCGTGCTACCTCAGCGCCTCGTGGTCACACACTGACCTGCGTGCTACCTCAGCGCCTCGTCGTCTCGTCCTCACACACTAACCTGCGTGCTAAACACACTGACCGGCGTGCTACTGTACCTCAGCGCCTCGTCGTCACAGGAGCCCTTCTCATTCCTGACCCACCAACTGAGCTTGGTGCTCCGTACCAACGCTGAGGTGTCATGGAGAGGCGCCGAGTGACCCTTCTCACTGCACACTAATGATGAGCCTTTCTGTTGAGGCCTGACAGCGGCCCATGATGACCCCAAACACACACACATATATCTACCTACACAAGGCACGCATATATAAATACAAACGCAAACACACATGCACGCACACACACACACGCATAGATAAATAAGACACATGGCGGTGCACATGGAGCACAATCAGGGTTGCATATGTATGAATGCTTTTTCCAGCTCTGCCTTGGTCTCAGACATCGACACACACGACGCATCGCATTTTACGACGCGACGCACGCATACGCGACGCATGACGCGACGCACGCACTGCACTGCTGAGTGGACACAGACAGAGAGGACAGCTTTTCTGGTGGTCATCAGCCATGCAGTAGCGCTCGGCTGCCTCCACACACCAGAACCTCTCGAAGCCCCAGGGCCAAGCAGCTGCTGCCCACATGAGCAAAGGTCAATGCACGCGCACACACACACACACACACACACACACACCAAATATATAAACACACATACAAAAACACTACCCACCTACGAGCACGCACGCACACACACACACACACACACACACACAAACCCCAAACACACATAGACAAACGCTATCCACCTACGAGCAAACACGTAAACACACACACACACAACCCCAAAACACACATAGACCAACGCTATCCACCTACGAGCAAACACACACACACACACACACACACACACACAGACACACACACCAACACTATCCACCTACGAGCAAACACGTAAACACACACAAAACCCCCAAACACACATTCAAAAACCCTTCCCACCTCCTACAGGCAAACACACACAGACACACACACACTGGGCAAACACATAGACATACACACACAAACGGTCCACACAGTGAGAGGAAACAAAGCAGACCCACAGATCCTGTGGTTGACATATTGCTTATGCATCACTTTCTATGTGAGTGAGTGTGTGTGTGTGTGTGTGTGTGAGTGTGAGTGTGAGTGTGTGTGTGTGTGTGTGTGTGTGTGTGTGTGTGTGTGTGTGTATGTCGGTTCGCCCACATGTGTGTGTTTACTTTTATGTGCATATTTATGAGGGCTGCATGTAAGCATGAGTATACTAGTGCACAACTGAGTTCATGTTAGTTTCTGCGAGCATTTTTATACCAGGCTCTGTGTGTGTGTGTGTGTGTGTGTGTGTGTGTGTGTGGGTGTACTGAGGGCTGAGTGAGAAGGATATCTGCCGGCCGTGCTTGTCCAGGGGTCTGCGGTGCGGTGAGTTGATGCGGTTGCGCTCGCGGTGAACCCTCTCCACCAGGCCGTGGTGCCGCGTCCCACGAACCCCCGAGTCCAGCCCCGACGGGAACGGACCCTACAGAGAGGAGCAGAGAAGAGCATGAGACACACACCTCAACACACACACACACACACATACACACAGAGGAGCAGAGAAGAGTATGAGACACACACCTCAACACACACACACACCTCAACACACACACACACACCTCAACACACACACACACACACACACACACACACACACAGAGGAGCAGAGAAGAGCATGAGACACACACCTCAACACACACACACACACACACACACACACACACACACACACAGAGGAGCGGAGAAGAGCATGAGACACACACCTCAACACACACACACACACACACACAGAGGAGCAGAGAAGAGTATGAGACACACACCTCAACACACACACACACACACACACACACACACACACACACACACAGAGGAGCAGAGAAGAGCATGAGACACACACCTCAACACACACACACACACACACAAAGACGAGAGCTCGCAGCTGAGAAAAGAATAGAAGCGAGAAAGGGAAGAATGGAAGAGAGAAAGGGTAGAATGGAAGAGAGAAAGGGTAGAATGGAAGAGAGAAAGGGTAGAATGGAAGAGAGAAAGGGTAGAATGGAAGAGAGAGTAAGATAACGATGATGTCCACTTCATTCAGCACCCTCCACTTCAGGTCTCTTTTTATTGATTTGAAGGGAGCTGCATCTCACAGAAAAAGAGATGGAGTGAGAAGAAGAGTGATAAGAGGAGAGAGAGCGGTTGATAGAGAAGGAAAAGATAGAGAGCGAGAGAAAGAGAGAGAAGGAAGAGACAGAGAACGAGAGAAAGAGAGAGAGATTGACAGACACACCTAGCCTATGTCAAAGTCTTTGCGACGTACATGACGGAACTTGCGCAGGACTGCCAGGCTAGACGGGCAGTATGGGAAAGCCCCCACTGAGCCAGCCCCGGCAAGCCAATCAGCAGGCAGTATGGGAAAGCCCCCACTGAGCCAGCCCCAGCAAGCTGCCCTCTCCTCTCCTCTCCTCTCCACACTGCAGCTTCCCAGGCTGGGGCAGGGGGTGAGCTGTGAGCAGGACTGCACTGTGCAGCTTGGCTCTGCCTTGAGTCCAGGTTGTGTTTCTGGGCCTCACGGGGGGATGTAGGGATCAGTGCGCCGGCTCAAAGGAGGCTTTCTTCCTCCGCCCAGGTGCTCCCGACGCCACCTTCATCTGACCGGCCTGCGCCACACCAACGGCCTGGTGACGGATACGCCTCATGTCCCCTGCTCACTCGCCCACTCACTCCTTCTCTCTCTACCTGTGATCTGGTCTCTTGCTCTGGCTGGTTTCTGCTCTCTCGATTTCTTACCCCTTATTCCATTTCCCCCAGCCCCCTCCTCAAACTGTTACCCGCAAACTCTTTTCCCCGTTTTTCTCTCCATGTCTATGTCTATGTGTGTTTGTGTGTGTGTTGTCAATGTGTGTATGTGTGTGTGTTTATGTCCATGTTATTCTTTCCCATCTGGTCACCTCTCTTCCAGTCCCAGTTCATCCATCTGTGCACTTCCTCCACCCACACAAACACACACACACACTCCACAAACACACACAGACCTTAACTCAATCACTCACTCTCTCTTTCTTTCTCAGTCTAAGTGTAGTGGCCTATCTGCAGCGTCCCATGGGCCGGCCTTAAGCGGTGGGAATGATCCAACCTCGGCCCCAAAGCTCTCGCCTCTGGAGGTAACAGAGCTGACTAATCTCCCCCCCCCCCCCCCCCCCCCCTCATCCTCCACACCACCACCCTCCTCCTCCACCCTCCGGCCTTTGAGTGTCTCTCCCGCCTCCTGTCCACATCTTCCCCAGAGCGCACACTTCCCCTGTCAAGGTTACCGAGATCTCCCGCGATGGGAGGATGGGGAACGAAAGAGAATACAGGGGGAGGGAGAGAGGGAGGGAGGTCAGAGATCTGTGGAGAGCTGAGGAGAGGAGAGGAGAAGAGAGCTGAGGAGAGGAGAGGAGAGAAGAGGAGAAGAGAGGAAAGGAGAAGAGAGCTGAGGAGAGGAGAAGAGGAGAGAAGAGGAGAAGGAGAAGAGAGGAGAAGAGAGCAGAGGAGGAAGAGAGGAGAGGAGGAGAAGAGAGCAAGAGGAGAGGAGAGGACAGGAGAGAAGAGAAGAGGAGAGGAGAGGACAGGAGAGAAGAGAAGAGGAGAGGAGAGGACAGAAGAGAAGAGGAGAGGAGAGGACAGGAGAGAAGAGAAGAGGAGAGGAGAGGAGAGGAGAGGAGAAGAGAGCAGAGGAGAGGAGAAGAGAGCAGAGGAGAGGAGAGGACAGGAGAGAAGAGGAGAGGAGAGGAGAAGAGAGGAGAAGAGAGCAGAGGAGAGGAGAAGAGAGCAGAGGAGAAGAGGAGGGGAGAGGAGAAGAGAGCTGAGGAGAGGAGAGGAGAGAAGAGGAGAAGACAGGAGAGAAGAGGAGAGGAGAGGAGAGGAGAGCTGATGAGGAGAAGAAAGAGAGCTGAGGAGAGAGAGAGCTAGGAAAGAAGAGAGCTGAGGAGGGAGGAGGAGGAGAGGAGAGGAGAGGAGAGAAGAGAGCTGAGGAGAGAAGAGGAGAGGAAAGGAGAAGAGAGAAGAGAGTTGAGGAGAGAAGAGGAGAGGAGAGGAGAGGAGAGAAGAGAGAGGAGAGAAGAGGAGAGATGAGAAGAGAAGAGAGAGGAGAGGAGAGCTGAGAAGAAGAGAAGAGAGCTGAGGAGAGGAGAGGAGAGGAGAGGAGAAGAGGAGAGAAGAGAGAGAGGAGAGGAGAAGAGAGAGGAGAGGAGAGGAGAGGAGAGGAGAGGAGAGGAAAGATGTAGGAGTCGTCTGAATAATACACTGTGGTTGGCTAGAGGGTTTCACGCAGGCAGCAGGAACATCAAACTGCCAAAAACAACATGTGGGTGATGTATTTGCAATAATAACAATGATGAAGCTTTGTACGAGATTTGTGAATAACACATCAGACAAAATCAAGGACTTTGATGAATTGATGATGATTATTTAGTACACCGCAGATCACCAAGATAATGGACGGCCGTCTTACGGCTGATACTACGATCCTTTGGTCCATTAGATGGGATCTTATACACTGTGGTATGCACTATGGAGCACTGTGTGATCTGAACCTTCTTGCCTGAAGATACATCTCATCACAGTGGGGATTTTATCATCACAGAGAACCAGCTTCAGGTGTGCGTCTGAGTGGGTGGTTTGACTGCTCTTTCCCTACAGTCATCAAGAGGAGGTGGACTCACCTGGAACTCTGTGTTGGCATGGCCGATCTGGTTGACATTGGGTAGGGAGCCTCCATAACATTGGGCCCGACCCTGGGAGAGACGCAGCTGCTGAAGTTTCTGGAACTGCACCTGAGAGGGCAAGCATGATCATCATTACACATGATGATCGCCATGGAAACTAGGGGTGTCACAACTCTCCAAATCCTCCATCCAGTTTCATTTTCAATGTCAAGGTCATGAGTCCATTCACAACCTTCTTTTATTTTAATCATATTGCTATTATGGCATTTCTTATGCGGTTTACTTTTCTTGCACTATATCCAGTTTTATTTTGGGGGGCTTTTATTTTGAACCTACAAACATGGCTTAAGTTAGTTCCTACTGCGAGTTACTAAACAGAATAGAGACATGAACATAAACGTGAACATAGACGTGAACATAGTGAAATGAACTAACACAGAATGATAATCTCATTGTTTTAGCACGCTCTGAAGAGGCAAGTGTTAAGGAAAATTGCACTGTTAATATGTGTTTGTGCCTAAATGTAATTTTAGACTGTAACTAGAACTTCTTCACACTTGCTAAGTTGAGTAAGTCAGTGTTAACTGACATGAACGAATGAACCACAAAATATTTCCGGTGATTTTAGAAAAAACAAGAGGGGTTTGAGTTTGGTTGGTGTGTCTCCTACAGTATATCAGCAGTTGCCATGGTGTCTTTTAACTGGCTGCAGCTTCAAGTTAGAGGAGATTAATGTTGACTCGCCGCACTTCCAACACTTGTGTGTGTGTGTGTTTTTCCCCTCTTGGCACGCCTACCGGACGTGATATTGGAGACATGGCTACATGCTCGATTTCACCTTTGATTTCTAAGGTCGAGAATGTGACGTCATTTTGATCAATATCCGACCTACAAGAGAGATTGTGGCACCCCTAATGCAAACAGCATCCTGAAAACACATAAATCTCAAAATTGCTTTTTACCAAAACACAGAAAATAAAGAGAAACAAGTTAATTTTCTTTATGTGACTGAGAACACTGAACGTCTTTTCTCTTACAGCTTTAGCTTATACTGTACTCTCTTCATCAGAATCACTATTTCCAAGCTACACTAAGAAAAGGGAAAATAGCAGAGTGTTGGGGCTAACACTTGTCTCAAGAGGCCCACTTCAGACAGGCTTCACAGTCTGCAATTAGTCTAAACCTAATTTTGATTAAGAGCTCAATGAAATCACTTAGGCTACTAGTGGTTGACAGGTGCAAGAAAAATGCTTTCATCTGCAGCAATACAATTGGAAGGGTCTCCCCTGTTGGGCAGCTGTGTGTAGCATAGCAGGTGCTGATTAGGTTAGCTAGCACCAGGCTAACAAGGGTGTCTCCTGTTCCCGGGCGCTAAGGTAAACAGTCTCAATTATCACCCTTCATCAGGAATACCCAAATGAGCAGGCAGTCTTTCCTCACACCAGCCAAAGGACAAAATTTGAATCTCAAAGACTGACCTCAATTCATGCCATCAATGGGTTTCAACAGGCCACATCTTTCTAACAGGAAAGTTACACACACAGAATGCGAGAGAGAGAGAGTAAGGGAGAAAAAGCAAGCCAGAGAGAGAGAGAGAAAGACAAAGGACAAGCAAAGGAGGGACAGAAACAAAGGCAACCCAAGATGCTTCAGCCAAACTCTAAGCATCAGCTTGGCTATTTCAGAGGCGGTCTGTAGCCGAGATGGGGTCCCTGTTGGGCAGAATATAATGCTTCCCGATAGTCCTCCCCAGGGTGCTGTGCCGCCACCCGTGTCCTCAGCCAACACAGCTCTGCACAACAACCACCTCAAACTGACAGTACAAAAATAAAAGCCAGATTATGGGATCCTTTCATTTCTGTGTGTCTTTTCGGAGTGCTGGGATTATTATGTGAAGTGTGAAAAAAACACTGTCATGGTTTCTGCAGTTTCTCAAGCTGCCGTTGTGAAGCAGTGAATTTCCACTGGAGGACTCACTGCTTTAAACACAGAAACAATACCGGCGGCTCAGAGTGATTATTATTGTTAATAGGCGGCTTCTGTCTGCACCATCTACTGTTTATGTGCCCCTCTTGCTCCTTTGAAGCTACAGATCCACAGATCTTACATGAGGGGAGGCCCAGAGCTGCTGAATTCTTCACAAGGCCGCTGTAAGCTCAGCGTGCACTCTGTGAGAACACGATCTGGACGCACCAAGCAATCGTGCGGAGTGCTCTCGGTGCCTGTGAGAACACGGCCTGGACGCACCTAGCATTCTGTGAGAAAACAGCCTGGACGCACCTAGCGTTCTGTGAGAACACAGCCTGGACGCACCTAGCGTTCTGTGAGAACACAGCCTGGACGCACCAAGCAATTGTGCTGAGTGCTCTCGGCGCAGGTCACACAGTCTTGTTTTCTGCCATGCTATCGTGTGCTGCAGGATCCAGATGCATCCAAGTGACCACAACAGATCTGCAAACCAGTGAGGGAAGACAGCCACGGTATTAAACTGTTCACACTTTACTAGTTTACACATTACTTTATTAGTCCGTGCCACTGATTCATACAAAAATGAAAAAGGTGTCATTTCTGTAACAGAATGAAACCATTATTACTTGTAAAACTGCTTGCATAAGAGCAGATCTTGTGGTAGACAAGGCAAGGGCAAAGTGCTTCAGCAGATCTTGTGGTAGACGAGGCAAGGGCAAAGTGAGTCTTTATTCACCTTACCATGCATCAACTGAATGAATTAGCAACTGAATGGCTTAGGCCTGAGCTACATAAAGTACACTGAACTTGAGCCTGAGCTACATAATGTACACTGACGTAGCCTCGATGTTGGCTTGTGGCTTCAATGGTTTCTGGATAATGCTCTGTACCAAGTAACTAATATGTTATTTCCAGGTGAGGTGAGACTAACCCCCACCACATTCCAAATCAAGGTCACTGACCTGCGAGCCATCATGACAGCCTCCCGCAGTGGCCCTGGGTGGTCAAAGTGTGCTCAATGTCAACAGCACCTTCACGACCCGACGGCCTTTGCCAACTCTCCTTCATGGGAACTTGCTGGCTTCAAAATATATTTTTTTTTTGGTTTTGGATGTGCTGCCAACTTTGACAGAGATGCGGTCAAGCAAACAATTTATCATAATAACAACAAGTTACATACAAACCAAAACAAGGGTATTGGTAAATGTGTACCACAGTGACCAAAGCAGCAAAACCATAAAACTACTTAAAAGGTGCTCTAAGCGATGTCACAGGCTCCAAAAACAGCTACAAAACAACTTGGGCAAACCTTGCCCATAAAAACATAACAAACTGTTCCAGCAAATCACTGACGAGATGCGCGTTTAGGTGAGTTTCAATTGCACAGGAGGGAGGGGGAGGAGGTAGCAAGCTAGCTTTCTGTTTTGTTTGAACGTCAACAAAAGTGACATTACCCAGCATCGCTTAGAGCACCTTTCAACCTTTTATGTCTAAATCTCTGGTTTTTATTACTTTACACATAACACAGGATTTCCCAAAAGGGGAATCACCTCCTTCAAGGTGCCACCCAGATATCAGCCCCAGTCGTTCTAGCAAATGTCAACATCCCAGAGGGCTAGCTTGTGGCCACAGGGATGGGAGATGTTATCAAAAGCAGTTCACAGTGCACAGACTCAAAGCACTATTACATTTTCATCATGTCAAAGAAACCGACATCTGGATGAACCATCATTGCTGACATGTCCCATAAACACACAATCCTGCTCCATATAAACCTACCGATCCAGACATGAGCTCACAACAACACTATGTTCGTCTTCATTTACATCCGGCTACTAAATAGTAGCCCCATCAACAGCTTGCACAATCTGACGACTGCAAGAGGGGGAGATGCCAAGACAGCTTGTGTGTGCGGTAGATGCGGGTAAAGAATAACATCAGCAAGTCCGTCTCTATTTTTCTCTCTCTATTTCTGTGTGTGAATGGGTTAAAATCTTAAACGAATCAACGTCACCATAGCCTAAGGCTACAGGCCCTCTCACTACCATACAGTTCATGTGTCTCACTTAAGATTGTACAGTAAGTGAGGCCAGTTAAACGACTGTAAAAGACGAGACAGAGCACAAGGTAGCGTCAGGTCATGTTCTCCACCATTAGGGTAGAGACACCAATAGAAACAAACAAATAAACAAACCTAGTACAAAATGAATGCATCATGCAAATAGTGGCAAACCCAAACAGTACAGCTTTTGTCTGGACACCAGCTGCCCAGGGTGGGTATGACTTATACACATGGAACACATGGAAACCTGACTAATTCACCTGATCCATGCTGTTGTTCCTTTTTAACAATGAACCATATCTCCAACCTGACTTCCAGCATTTGAAATAAGCTACTAGCTGCCAAAACCCTAACAGCTGAACGTCTCCTACTTCATGCATCATAGGTTGTGGGTACGTCATTCACACTTACACACACACGTTGGAGGAAGGCCTCATCGCGCAGCGAATATCGTCAGAAGACTCTACTGACCATATCCCTGCATCCCAGAGATGGTTACATAATCAGAGGCTCCCAAACCATGACGCTGCACTAAACTGTTAAAGGCTCAAGCATGGCACTGCACTAAACTGTTAAAGGTAGGGCTGGGCGATATATCGGTATTACGACTACGACCGATATATTTTTGAAAACGATATGTAGTTGAGACAATATCGTAATACCGGTATTATGTCAAATAATGGGCCATTTTATAAAAGCCACTTGCTCTTCTGTGTTCAGACCATTCAGATAGCCGCAGTCGCAGCACTACAAACTTTCAAACATGACGGACACCGAGTCAGATTTTGTTTCCCTTGATCAGAGGTTGGTGCTGATGCCTATTCCGTCGGCACATCAACGGCTAGACCGAGAATTCTCGTTGTAAAAAATCAAAATTCCAATGGAGCTCCAAGCGGTTTTGTACACGCAGATTTAAGTTACAACACTGTTTACAGCTCTTCGACTCACGGTAAAATGTCATTTTTGGTACATAGCTTGCTTGCGTTTAGCGATATACAGTAGCAGATCTAAAGTTCTCAGGGAGACAACCTACACGCTGATTTTATCAAGAGGATATGCACACGACTCGCGAGCAGTTAGGGCATAATTTTTTATTAGCGGAAAAGATTCTTTCAGGTCACCTTTTGCAAGCTTTTCAAGCTGCAGACTGCCGTATTCGGTTTTGGATGACATTTAAAAACACAAGCGTATGCGTAACATGTCACACATAGGCATTGCACATGAACCCATGCGGTGGGTGCAGTGTGAGCATATCAGCAAATAAAAGCCAATCATTAAAAACACCATTGGTTTGCAGGCCAACTATAACCTGACCCTAGCCAGATGAATTTCGCTCCGCCTAGCTCCACTCATCTATCTGGAACCGATCCATTGAAGTGTTGCTTCAGAAGGCTGGGCCTAATCAAAAATTGCTTGCATATGATTGAATAAGCCACTTGTCCGTCATCTATTGACGCATACTTCAACCACTCACATCGAAGCCAACCCGTGGACGCTTAATAACAGTCTCACAGTCGCTTCTACGCTATGTCACATCTAGGAAACTCCCGCCCTGCGTCCTGATTGGCTGTACCATAAAATCGGTTGCAGAAATCACTCTCAATGGAAGAGGTCCCAGATGGATGTGAGTGAAGCTAGGCGGAGCTAAGCGGAACGAAATTCATCTGGCTAGGGTCAGGTTAGGCCAACTGTCCCTTGTAAAACAAATCTGTTTCAGGTCCCAGTTTTCATAACAAAAGCAACATAATGTTACACAATATGCTTTGTGAGTGGAGAGGGAGCATCATGCTGTTGATAGCATTAATCCCTCCATGGCAACAGTGGATTAACAACGTGGCAGAAATAGGGAAGACTAGTGATATTAAACTGTTTCCATTATGAGCACTCTATTCTCAAAGTCATCACTGGAACACTAATTGTCCAACAGGATAAGCAATGGACCATTTTGTGTCACAGTGTGCTTTTTCGGACAAATAATGATAGTGGACAGAAATAACAATTCGCTCACCATCCAGAACAAATAATATATAATCTACGTCTATTATCTTAAAATAAATATTTAGGCCTAATTCAAATGCACCGTCTTAACATGTCATATGCTCTCCGATGGGTTTATGCATCTATTGCCAATTAACCGGAGACAAAACACTTCCATTTGTTCAGCTAGGCCAGGGGTGGGCAAACCTTTTGGCTCAAGGGCCAAATTGGGTTTTGAAAATTGGCTGGCAGGGGGGCGCACAACAGCCCACCACCCCCCCCCCCACACCCCCACACACACACACACACACACACACACACACACACACACACTACACACTACACACACATAAAAAAATTAAAAAAAATAGCCTATAATTTAGTATGAAAAGTACTTCTTTTAAAATATGAATTGCTTAAAAATACTGCTAATTTTATGTTGTTTAACAAATGTATACATTTTTAAGACAGTGGCTTTAATTCACGTTTATTTCTCAATGATCTTCTGCCTGCTCCGCTATGGCTAGTGCTGTATCTACGGCTGGGCCCTCTCACAGTTTTTAAATGGTCAGTAGTGGGAACTACTGTTACCTTCATGATTTCCTTTTAAAAGTTTCTTATAAAAAGGAGATATCAATTATCAACAATGACAAGCCAGCTGGAACCTGTGGCTCTCTCTCCCTCTCGTGAGTGCAGACGCGTTCCCAATTAAATGGATCGCATAATGTTCACGTTAGATCTGCTGCAAAGGAGATAACTAAGAGTTAACTTCGTTTAACATGATGTTATCTCTATTTAACATGATGTTTTGACATTGACATTGTAAACGTTCTCTAAGGGGGGGTGAAAAGCAGTTTGCAGTAAAGCTAACCAACGTCGCCTCTATCGCAGGAAAAAAATAGCGAGCAGCCTGATAACCAAATGAAATGCTCAGCGGGCCGGATGAAAGTGCTTGGCGGGCCGCAGTTTGCCCACCCCAAGCTAGGCAGTAAAGGCTGAAGGATGGAGATTTTCAGTAACACCCCATCCCTAAAGGATGTGTCACACACAGTGTGGCAATGAGGAAAGACACACCTTCCAAACCTGACGATAAGGCCCAGGCAATTATAGTTCTGAAAGAGAATAGAACAGTTTGCCAAATGTCTTACTTTTGCAGGACAATGAATGCAACAATAAAACACATGCAAGGATAACATACTGAGGCACATAATTATGGGGTAATGTTAGTCATCATTGCTCCTCCTCACCTCTCCTCACCAACAAAACCACACCTTTTTCCAGTTCTGTCTCTCTCTCTCTGTCTCTCTTTCACTCACAAAGGTAAATTTACATTCCAACGGAAACATTTCCATTGAGAACCTGTACCCCGCTGCTGCATGTCATTTTTGCATGCTGGCGTTCCCTCTGTCTGACTGCAAATAGAGGACGCATACCGGCCCAAGGCTCTCTCCATTGAGCACAGGGGCGAGGATCACAGGGTAGGTAAGGTTGCCTGTGCACCTGTGTTTGCAGGACCAGGCATCCTGTTCTGAAGCAGGCCATGCTGAGGCAGCAGAGGGCCTGGATGTTTCCTGCACCCGGCCCAGGTGAAGGAGGGCTTTGTGTGGTGCTGGTTGAAAAAGCAAGGCAGATAGGGGCCCCTGTGGCCAACCTCGATGTGAACGCTTGCTTTAATGGGGCCCTCTGCCACGCGAATACGTGACACGTGACACACACGCACACACAGCTACTAAGTAAGGAGTGAAAACAAGGCCAAATATGTTATTTTAGTCTGTATGTTGGTGCATGCATTTTGGTGCCTGTAAATTTACATGACTGCAGATGCGCTGGAGAAACAAATGTTTATCACCGATCAAGATTAAGAAATCATTTTGCAGATCATTCTGTAAAGCAATTTAATAATAAAAAAAAGAGCCTTTCTTCAACAGCAATGAATAAAAATAGAAAACACAGTTACAATCTAACAGCTCTTTCTGGTGCAGTGTCCTTGAGACTTGTAATCTAAACCACAAATGGTGAAGAACAGCGCTACACACACAACGGATGTCAGATGAGAGTCTAGCATGTGGAGAGTCCAGTCCACTTAAAAGAAAAGACAAAAGCAATTTTGACAGATAGCAGCCTTTTTTCAATGATGGAGTTAAGGACAAGTATTTACTTAAAACAAATATGCATGTCTGATAACCACATAGCCAGTGGTGCAAAGTGACTTGTGTCATGTGTGGGCTTGTGCATCCTACAAGGACAGTTCACTCTACATAGGCTGCATTTTTCCTGCCACAAAAATCAATGGTACTGTTACTGAAAGTGGAAGTCACTATGATTCAAAAACACAAAGACACCATTCATTCATTCCCTCAACATGTGCTCCAAACAGCCAAGAATATTACTCAAGTGAGATGAAATGGTGAGCAACTGACTAAGACCACTGCAAAAACGAATTGCCATATGATATCACCTTCATGATTTTCAGAAATGTAATTAAACCTTTAATTTAATTGGGGTCACATATTAAACAGTATGACATTTAAACTGTAAAAAAAAAAAAAAAAAAAAAATCACACTACCTAATTTAGAAAAAATAAACGGTTTTTTTTACACATACTCTGAAAATAAAATCTTAACAAAAGTATACCCATGTTGTTCACTAAAATACTAGTTAGTAGCCTACAAAAAACAGGTTTTCTGTTCTGTTCTATTTGCAGCAAGGTAAAAAGCAGCACAGCAAAGCCAAACACAAAGTTATTTGCCATTCAAATGCATAACTGCACACTGAACACCACCACAGAAGAGAGTAAAACGTTAGCCTGGATAGCTTTGTGGATTTGTGAGTGAACAAGTCCGTACCTTAGAATTTCCTCACTCCGACCACCCACATCATGGTAGCTCACCCAACTAACTGCGTTAGCTGCTAGAGAATCTCATCCGGTCGAAAGTCTAGAGTTGCTAAATTACATGCAAACTGTCAGCTAAATGCTAAGAGATTTTGCTATACTTTGCTTAACTTTAGGGTTACAAATTGCCTTACCCTTGAAACAGTGAGGTCCGTCATAAGTTGCTCAAAGGCCCGTGTCTCCTCCGCTTGTTTCTGATTGTGCAGGGCAATCTTTTCGCTGAATTTCCTCGGGTTTGACCCACTCGAGCTCGGGGATCCCGACATTGTGAGGGCCGCAGAGTTAAACAACTTAACTTGACAAAGGTAGGAGTTTAGAGTTGGAGCAAAAGTCACAAGTCTGACCAACAGTCCATTGTCGGGATTCGTGAAGAGATTTCTCCAAAGTGTTGAAAGAGACAAAATCGTTGGACGCTTGTTTACTTGCTGTCAAGCTTATAAAAACATTCGTTAGCTAGCTAACTTGCTAGTCCAACAGCCACTTACGCTAGAAAAACAAACTAAAACTAAAAATTCGAGAAGAAATATACGGGGATAACTCCCAAAGCAGCTCCGACACACTTTGCACTAGAAGTTAGCAATTTGGGGAAAATCCCGTTGCGACCACTAAACTCCGAGACACAAAGTAACTTGTTAAAGTGTGCTAAAATAGCAAATACAATTCAAATGGAAATGCCACCTACTTGGCTAATTGGGCAACTTGTTAAGCCAGCGCAGTTTTCAAGCTAACAAGCCTGCGTTAGCATGGTTGAGTAGCCAGCTATTCTAGCTAGTTTATTGTGCGCATCGTTTTACCATATAACACAAGTAAACTCAACTCACTATCAACGAATTTGACAACATAAAACAACTGATATAGTGGTTACAAATTTACTACACCAAAATCTGAAGCAGTCATTGTAGTTGTTTGATAACTGACAACTTGATTTGACAGATTCAAACAGCTAACGGTAGCGTAACCGAAGGTTCGGTAATACTAATCTTAGCAAAGGACTTGCTAACTGGCTAAAGTTGTACCAGCTTCTGCTAGCTAGCACGCTAACTATTTGGCGAGCTAACCTGTCATTGACATATTTTGTTGCGCCACAACCAGGAAAACCTAAAAAACAACATTCACGTTTGTTTTTTCTATGCAAAATGCACAACTGTAAACGGAGTGCTATAATTGTAACAATGTTGCGACACCAAGGTAACGTTAGCTCGTTAAAGCGTCTGTGCTGAAACGTTGGCAAGCTTATTCCCTAGCCAACATAAGCAATGTTAAGTTTATCAAAAATAACGTTAGAGTTCCCCCCAACAACCGCTCACGCAGTAACAATTATGAATTGGCTCCTGAGAAATATCAACTTCCCAAACTTTGAAGTTTTCATTTAATCCACGAAAAACGTAAATATCCTCGCATCTGTAGATTTCGGTATTTCAACAAGTGGTTGTGCAGAGAACGCTACGCAAAACAAAACACTAAAATAGCTTTTATCTTATAGCCAGCGTGTGTCTTTCTCCAACATTACAGTATAACGCCACTTTCACGGTGCAACATGCAATTTCATAACCTGCAACCAGATCAAATATGTCTGTGATCAAATAATCTCTCTATTATTATTCCGTGATATTCCTTCTTCCAATGCCATGTACTCCTTTTCAGTGTCCTTTATAGCATGTTCATCACTCCAGAAGTCGACGGCGTTTTCACTTTTTGAAGTTCTGACTCCTCGGCTACGTTTGTTTGGTATACCAAGATCCCTTACTCAAAGCGCAAATAGCACGAAAACAGTACCTTCCTTAAAACTGCGAAACAACTTCTGGATGGCACTCCACAAGAGGGCACAGAAGAGCTCTTAAAGGGACAGACATGTTTATTAGTTAGACAAGACATAGCTCATGTTTTCAGATCAAACTAAGTCTCTGATATATATATATATATATATATATATATATATATATATAAATCTTAAATTTAGGCTAAATAATTTCCCCATTAAAAATAGGCTATAGCCATGCTGTCATGATATATGACACTTTTGGCTACTTTTATTTGTTATTATTGTTTGGTTTTGTTTATGTAAAGCACATTGAATGACCTCTGTGTATGAAATGCACTATATAAATAGACTTGACTTGACATATGCATGCATGCAACATGTTATGACATATGGGGGGATTTGATGGCTATTGCATTGCACATTGGCTGGGGACAATATATGTCAACTTTTTACATTGTTTGCCCTCTGAGAATTTTTTTTTATATTGTTTTGCTGGATTCATTTTAATTTTCCTTGTTGTTCCCCGAGCTTCAAAGAACTCACAAGTAAGATAGCTAAATCTACAGCTTGTTTACTCCCCTGAACACTATTAGATATGATACCCTACCTTTACTGTCTATGAGGGATTTATGCACCAAGGTAACTCAAGTAAATTAATTGTGTCTTATAAATAATGTCTGACATAAATGTTTTAAAGATCCTATTAAAATCCCATTTTTCCTGTTGTTTTTGAAATAACAGGTCAAAATGAGTTTGTGACCTGTGGTAAGTTTGAAATCTATGCGGTTTGTCTGCTGGATGTGTAGCAGGAGTGATTGTGTTTCCCTGAATTTCCCCCATGATTTCTGTGTGTCGCTCTGTTCTGTGATAATTTCCCACGGTTGTGTTGGGATAAAGGGGTGTGGAGTAAAAGTGACGTGGGGCTCAGGCCCAGGAAAATTAACTTTAACTTGGGGCAGTCCTTCCCCCCCCTCTCTCTTCTTGGATTGTGCATCTTGAGAGCACGCATGTTACACTGAGCAATAAATGCTGTAAGATCCAATTTAGTTGTCATGTGGCCTTATATTTATTGATTTACAACAAAACACAACGCAGAGTATATTTAAGGGAGGTCAAAACACTCCTGTTACATATGCAATAGCCAAGGAAAGGAAAAGGCAGAAAACATGAGCCAATCTGGATAAGCGTTCATTGCTACGTAGAACTGACTAATTATTATTCATGGTCCTGCCAACTTGGTTGGTTCGTAACCACCCATAGAAGTTCTGACAGAATCTAGATTGAGCTAGGGCTAATACCACAGTCAATGGGTAATACACATAGTTGCTGCTTAGTTACAGAATTTTGAATGCAGAACGACAGCGAACCTGTGTGTTATGCCTAAACAAAACATCCACAATGCATTTCCTGCCAATGAAAGATGAGATGAAGGAGAAATGGTTACAATTTATTTTTGGAGAAATACCAGAACACTATGGTACCAAATTAGTGCTGTGTTCGGCAAATTGAAGATGATGACTTCATCAACTATGGGGAGTACAGCAGGGGGTTTGCATCACGTTGGTATTGAAACCTGGAGTTGTGCCATTACGGAGATTGTCCACCTCTCCACCAGCTGTAAATACTTTTATCTACACAAGGAAATCCTATTTTAAAAAAAGTTACATGTAACTACATGACCTATAGGTAGACACTACTGTCATTTTGTATGTATTCAATTAGCATTTTCGCTTGTTCCGTTTCGTGAGAAAAAATCCTTATGAGTGAATGAATGGGGTTTCGATAATCATAAAAAAAATAATGCCTCCGATAGTTAAATAACTGCTCCCGAGTCCCCGTGTTTGTTTCCTGTCAAAATTAGCGTGCATGTTGTCTCCGTGAGGACTTTACATCTGCTATATCTCTAAAATATGACTGTTGCTATGCCTCTGCTACCAGCGAAAAACTAACTAACTGTCTCCTAGCTAAATGTGTCACAAGCGAGCAGAAACTAACCATAGTTAGCTTTTCCGAGCGAGGATAACACGTTTTCCCACAATTATCACGCAGTTAAATAAAATTAACACCTCGATTAAAGAAGGGTTTGGCTGTCACAATCGGTTGGATAGTATAAATCAGCTGTGTTAGGTACTATAGACTGTAATGTAAGTTACATGAGAAGTCGAGGGGAGTGAGTAGTCATCTGTAATGTGTTAACCATGGATGCCTATCAACGTCCTACTTGCTTGTTGCTGCAGAGGCAGACGAAGTGTAGTCCGTTTATTTTTTGTGGACTACCAATCAGAGCAAAGCTCATTTACATATTAAATATTCATGAGAAAAGCAGTCGTCTCCTCTACCAGGCTTTTCAGACAATGCTAGAATAGCTTTAAATAAGCCATCTAAGGCATTTCCAACCCAAATAATGTTACAAACTCGATCAAATGACACATTTTCCATAACTCTTTTCATCCTGCATGGTCACAGGCACAGGGTGGCACATAGGCCTACATGGTCACAGGCATAGGGATGGCATATACATACATACATACACATACATATTTCATACATACATACGGTCATGTGTGATTGAAGAGTTTGTGAGCTATTAAAACAGAATAGGTATGGAAATTAACAGAGCTGTATGCAGATTGTAAATATGATTAAATTTGTGTCTTTTGTGAGTAATTAAACTGAGAAGAATGGGTGTAATTGTGGACACAATTTGCCATGTCAAACTCGAATATGAACAAATAGGCTGTAGATCTAACATCCAACTTTGGGCGATACAGACCAGACATTCCTTGCTCCACACTGAAAGCATGCTATGGGAGACATATTTCATATTACCACAAGGTAGACAAACATATTAAAATCCATCCAACTATCAACAATGAGCAGTTTATATATTGGATTAAGTGCAATTAATGTGTTTTACATTTTCTTAAAGCCAATGGACTATACAGTGATGGTCAGGCCATGGAAAACATGTAGAACATGTGCTAGGCCTATTTTAGCCTACAATGGAAAATATTCGACACCTTGACTAAAAATTAGGCTAGGCTGTCAAACGGCTGCTGTGGGAAGTCTCCTACCAATTGCATATGGAATTATTTAATATGTTTTCCTGTAATATTGCAGTAGTGCAGGGGGAAATGCAGGAACATTTCTGATCTCTTTCTGTTGTTTTCCGGGCATCAATCCAAACATATGTTGAAGAAAGTCCTCTCAAAGTCTTCAAAACGAAATTATATTTTTATAAAGTTTAATAATCCACAATATATCTTTACAAAACTTTTGTTTTTAATTTTTCCACAAGTTGCAATGCTGACACTGACATTGTACAACTTCAATTGTGTTCAACTTAAAATTACTAATAAGTAATAGATTCCCCTTTAAAAATGAAACAAACAAAATATGACAATTGGACAAAAACAGAAATAGCAGGACGTAAATAAAATGCAAACAGCATAAGAGCTGAAAAATCTACTTTTTTGCAAAGGTACTGTAGATAGCCAAAAAGGAATGTCAGGAGTGGAACATGGTATTGGCACACTCAAACAGCCATTACAGACCTGACATAACATGACTGTTTCCCAATGAATCACCAATTTTGGACCATCCTCGCTCATCTCAAATATGCAAACATCTTTATATCTCTTACTATGTTTAGCATTAATGGCAATTGTCATTGAAGGGCATGGATATTTTCATTGGGGCAAATATTATTAAACAAAATATATGTAGTCCAGGACACCCCAGACCAATTAGAAAATGAAATTCTCTCTTTACACAACATAACTATAAGCTCATGCAAGCATAGTTTGCAGCAAATTTCGAGCAAACTAATAAAATAGATCTTGACCTTTGGACTACATTCAACACAGCTGCAACAGAATAATAACCAATGATATACAATACAAACTTCTATGATACTATATACGCAGCCATGGCTGTGAGCTCCAAGGAATTATCCACAGTGAATAAGGCAGATGTGAACTTAAGGCAACGTTTTTGTAGTAGTGCAGCAAATGAAAAGATAAAGGGCTGAAGACCAAGGAGTTTTTGGTTGCATCCTTACATGGAGGAGTACTTTGTATGCAATTCATTCTTAAAGTGTCTTTCAGTCTCTATTTGCCATAGAACTTCTTGTTGAGCAGGAAAATGAGCAGGTTGACATTAATGGTGGCTTTGTCAAACAACTTCATCACAGCAACGCCTTCATACTGTAGTTGCAGCAGGTCCTGAGACAGACACACAGATACAGACATAGTGTTTTTAAGTATGACATCAACTGACTTTAATGACATGAAAGTATAACTGAACAGTATGATTGAGCGTATAAATAACTCAAAACCCTGCATGAAGTTATGTGGTCTTGGTGGAGGTACCTGGTATTCTAGCATGACTGTCTCCAGATGGACACCCATGAATTTGGCCTTCACGTCAAACACACCCACAACCTCAGATGGGGAGATCTCAAAGATGACATTTTTGAATCTGGGGGGGGGCAAGGAAAAGAGTTAGTTAATCCAATTATTTGATATTGTTATTATTACTATTATGTTAAATGTAGGATTTCCAACTTTATTTGAAATATTTTTTAACTAATACAGTCACTTTGGATAAAAGTGTCTGACAAATACCATAACCATAATTCAATTAGTTGATAACAGAACATCATATCACATAAAGTTAAAATATCAAAATCATATAAAAAAAAATCATATCACATTCACATCACATCACATCACCACATTAAGGGTAGAGGCAAGAACAATACATGGAGGTTGGTTTGCCTGTCTGAGTAAATATGTCAAGGCAGTTTAAGGATTATTTGGTCTCAGTGCTTTATAATATGCTGGAATTCTGATTCATACAAGAGTTAAAGCCATTGTTGGGACTTGATGTAAAAAGCTATGAAGACATGTGTTTAACAATAAGGAAAATACTTCTATCAGCAAACTAAAATATGTCCATAATTGAGGAAAAGTAAATGCATTGCAGTGAATGTAACTAGCAAACTCACTGATTTGTCTGCAGATCATCAATCTCAATCAAGACGCCCTTCTCGTGTAGCCGTGCTGCAGTGTATTTCTGGGAAACCTGCTTGCTCTTCTTGGCTTTGGCATCTCCAGGCTTTTTGTGAGGCCTGTGAGTAGAGGAGAGAAGTGTTCTTTTGAGTGCGTATGACACTGCAGCTAGAGTACAGGAGAGAAGTGTTCTTTTGAGTGCGTATGACACTGCAGCTAGAGTAGAGGAGAGAAGTGTTCTTTTGAGTGCGTATGACACTGCAGCTAGAGTAGAGGAGAGAAGTGTTCTTTTGAGTGCGTATGACACTGCAGCTAGAGTAGAGGAGAGAAGTGTTCCTTTTGAGTGTGTATGACACTGCAGCTGATATTTAAATCTTGCCTTGTGGGCACATATTCAACACACCTTTTCATGATGTAACTCTTTAAAATACCCTGTAAAAAATTCTCTGTAGGTCATTTAAGATGAGTGTATGCCCACACCTGACATTCTTGTTGTAATGGCCATAGCCCAAACTGTGGATAAGTGAGCATTACTTACTTTCCTTTGGTGGCAAGGTTGTCCATGCACGTCTTGATGTATCGGTTGTAGTAGTCAATTTGCTCATTGAAGAAGTTTGTCTTGGAGCTGAGGGCAACGTTGGTCTGCTGCAGTTTGACCAGCTCCGCCTTCCTCCGCTGCCGATACCTCCTCTGGTTTCTGATATCCTACGAAAGACATCATTGCAACACAGACAGACATGGCTTTAGAAGTGTGTATGAACGTCCAGACAATGCGAGAATATAGTAGCTGCCAGGGACCATAATCAAATGGTGTGTACGTCATTTGGTCTGAGGAATCGGATTATTGGGAAATGGTGTAGCCTCGAGCAGACATGGGAAACTGAGGTCAGAGTTTGGCAAATATCCTCTCGGTGCTGTGTGTACTGCATGTCTTTCTCTTTCTCGCTCTCTGTGTGTGTGTGTGTGCCAGCTCTGCGGTCTCGGTTTTGACACGCCTGGAGACTACAGAACAGAATGCAGTGAGTGTTACTACTCTTCCTTGCTCCGTCTCACTCAGCGGAGGCTCTGCGCCGCGCCTTAAGCCTTGGCCTGCGATCAATCCCATCTACTGCACTCATGTGAACAGAAACCTTCCCCTCGGGTTGTTCCCTTTCCCTCCTTGAGTGGCAAGGTCCCCAGTGTTCCCATCACTGAGATCTGCTGCTTGAGTCCCAGCCCTCAGACGTTGAGCTGCCACATGCTCTTTTGTGGCTGCTAATCTGATCTGGCCCAAACACTTGAGACTACAGTGTCCTCTCAAACCAGGGAGGAGCTCCGTTCAAATTTTGTCAGTTTGTTACACAAGCAGAGTGTTGTTTGAAATATTTTTAGCTCGAAAAGTGTATTTATAGAATAGCCTTGGTTTATTTCACTCAGAGGTAACATTACCAGCACTTGAGTAATGCAACGTTACCAGTGCTTGAATAAAACTGAATGAAAAATACTGAAGAATATATCCAAATGTTTGCAGTAATCATTACCATATTACACCAAATTTCCACTACAAGGAAACATGTGATCCCTGAATGCTTAGATACAATGTTACCTAAAGAGGGAACAAATGTAAGGATATATTTGAGATGATTACATTTATCTTTGCTTTTGCTCTGCTGTCACCTTACATAAAGTCTGATTTGATTAAAAAAAAAATGATGACACCATTTTGGTTCCCAGTCATAATCTTCTGCATTATGCTGTGTAGTTACCTTGGCGATGTCATTGATGAGGTCCTGGTAGCGGTTCTCTGGATGCACTTTGCCCAGCTCCCCCAGCCGCTGCAGGTTGCTCTTGATCTTGTCCTTCTTGCCCTGCAGGGTGAGGCTGTCATCCACCACTGGCTTGGCCTGCTTCATCTTCTCTGGGGTCTTGGCATCCCGGATGGCCCTCCTTTGCATGGCTCGCTGGTATTCCACTTCCTGTGAATGGAAGAGACAATGAGGCAAGAAAAGACAAGAAAGACAGAGAGGGGTTGAGAGCATTAATTTACGAATTTATACCACATTATGGGCTTGCCTAGAGGCCATTTTTCATTTCTTAAGAAGGCATTACCAGACCTAAACATCTGTCTTTGGACGAGACTAAAGGAAATTCTCATTCCACTCTGGAATTAATCCTGTTGTTGGATTCAGGAGAGCTACCACATTTGTCAGTTAGAACAGATTTTTTAACCCTTAAAGGAGTACCGTCACACCGGTGTGACGGAAATGTTGGGAAATTAACATTCTAAAGAATATCTGGGTTCATTGAATTCAACATAGAATTTTAGAACCTTCAATTGTTGCGGAACTTAGAATGTTCAAAAATAAATCCATCATCCTCTGAGGGTTTGACAGAGGCAGTGCATCCTTTGATACATGTTGAGGCTAGATTTACACAGAGAGATGACAAAGTCGCTGTCTGTCTGCCGTGTATCAGCCTATCGTTGGGAGAAACAATGACTCCTTTGTGTGATCCCTGAGTGAATTTGGCCTCGACGTCTGTCAAAGAGCTGCACTCAATTATGTGAGTCACGCAACACTGTTGCAAGCAGTCCAGCATGATTTACAGAGACGGATCTGTGCGCTTAAAGCTCGTTCAGAAGCAGATGCAAACAGAACGGAAATATATTTGTCCCATCCAGTTCATATTAGTATGGTGAACACTGGTCCAGTGATGCTTCACATGGATCTGTTAGCTGCCTTCATGGGGACCGTTGAAGAGAGCATCAAACTCTTTGGAGTAACAGTCGTTTGTTAGGTTGAATTTAAGATTTGTGGGAGCCCAAAGTTTGTTTTCAGGACTGTTAGATAACCAGCTCAGAGACGAGGACAAGAGTTTACTTTCACTACTGGTACATTCTTTTTGTATTCATATTAATTGATGACTTCTTACTATTGCACTATTTTCTCTGCTGCTGTGACATACTGCTTACATTGATTATCCTATTTTAACACCATCTTTTGTCAGAAAAAAAACTCTAGCTTGTAGAAAACCCCAAATGTTTTTTTTTTGGCTCCATCTGCCGTCTTGGCCAGCTGGTTTTCCTCAGCAGCAGTCAATGTAGATGTAGGACTCAAAATACCAGAGAAGCCTTTCCCCTTTCTAGTCGAGGTGTGCTTGAAGCTCATGTTTACCTGCTCAGGAGAGGGTGAAGACTCCAGGATCTCTGTGAGCGTCTCTCCAGGTTGGAAACGGATTACATCCACTATTAACCGCTTGGTGCTGGAACAAAGTCAAAGAGATAAACAATCAGTCAGATATATTAACAAAACACACACACACACACAAATTCCACCAGTGCCCAGTTCAATGTGCTCATCAGAGGCGTCAGGGTGACAATAAGAGCCAGAAGTTAACACTGCTTACTTCAGTAAGAGGGTCCTAGCATCCATCTCAGCATTGGCCTCAGCTGGGACATCAAACTTGTTAGTGAGGGTGAGTGACACCTCCGTCTTCCCCATCTGCTCCCTGGCAGGGTCATCAGGAGGGAGGGGGTTTTCTCCTGTGGTGGAAGGAGGAGGTGAGTGTTGAAGGATGTCAGATCATGGCAAGAGCATCCAATTAGGAACTGAGAGGGATTTCTGTAATCTATGTTCAAATGTTCGAATTTTTACACAGGGATGAAATCTTTGAATAAATCATGCAGTGCTAAAAGCCACTGAGATGATCCTTCCTGCCTACAAGCCTAAATATAAGCCCTAAAAAGTGGTCACTATTAAAACATTGTTATTTTAGTCAGATATACCCCAGGACAGTTATGGAACCCCACAGAAACAGCATAGACTCCTTTTGGTAGGGTTGGCTCTCTGTAGAACCTTTTGCTCTTTGAAGAGCAACCAATAAACTCAGATTTTACTCTTGATGTTGATAAAAGGTCCAGTTCAAAGTCCATCTACTCCTGACCCCATTTGTTTCTCACCTATCAACATCTCGATTGTTGGCACCTCGCCCAAGTCCTCCAGGAGCTCATGGATGGGATCGTTGTGCTCAGGAGCGATGGCATCTTGATGGTCTAGCAGGAGCTAAAAGAAAACAGAACCAACCAAGAGAAGTCAGAAGGAAAAGCACACTTCCTACCATGTGAGACCCAGAACAGCCATATTTCTGCACTCCATACACACAGAGCACTAAAGTAAAAAGGTGCTGACTCACCGTATGTGTGTTGATGATCTCACCGAGGGAGATGTAGATGACTGGTTTGGTGAGGGTGACCAAGTCTGAGTACTGATCAATGTTAAACCTATCTTCAAGTGACGGCACATCACACGCCGCCTGGAAGAAACGTCTACATGGACAGAGGAAATAGACAAGAGAACAGGATATCCGTTTGAACATCAGTGTGACAACATCTTGATAGTTCCACCTAGGCAACTTACTACATACTTTAGACCTTTTTAAATAATACAAAATAGCAATGTTTGCATGCAATGGATACATTATATTATTATTTTATAATTATGTTTTAATTAAAATGGTACATTATACACTGAAAACAATGGCAAAGATATTGGCAGTAGACATAAACTTACATAATCAAGAGAAATCGGTTTTATATGGCAGATTCCAGCTACTTTAGTAGTCCTAGACATTGCAGTGGCTGTGTGGTTCTATACCTGAACTTTTGGTAGGAGCTGGTGAGGTACTCGTTGATGGGATTTAGGTGGGCGTTGTCTCCCAAAAACATCTTATTGGAGGCAGCGTGCTGGAGCATCTTGGCGATGGAGCCCAGGTTCCGCCTCTGGTCAGTGGTCAGCTGACTTCCCGCAGACATCTCGATGATGTCAAAAGCATCAGGGGCCACGATAGCTGGATTCATGTAACGGTAGTACAGCAGGTTGCCTACAATCTGAAACACACACACACACACACACACACACACACACACACACACACACACACACACAATGCTGAGCATGTTAGCAAAAATCAGGGTGTTAATTGAAACATATTGCAACTAATTTTAGACACACCAGAGACTGTGCACCTGCTAGTATCATGTTGCATGCATGAGGTAAACACATGGCGACTGCCACTTGAAAACCAACACTGTTAACAGTGGAAGTGAGTCATTTTACAGCTCTGGTTTAAAAGTAGATGTGAAAATTTTATCACCTCATCAATGCCTATGTATGCAGGGACTAATGCACAGATAGAAAAAAACAAGAAAGAAGATCAACAAAGAGACAAAAAAGGAAGAGAAAATGAGAGAGGGAGTAAGGAAGAAAGAGAGAGAGAGAGAAAAAGAGAGCACAAGCTCACCTTCTCTGATTGGCCACAGCAGGGCAAATATCTCCACACAACAGTGAAGGTAAAAGAGGAGAAACTGCAGAGGTATAGGAGGGGCCAAGAAGGAACAAAGGAGAATAAAACAGCAGTCAAGGACACATAAAGAGAGGGAGAGAGAGAGAGAGAGAGAGAGAGAGAGACGGGAGGAGAAAAGCTGTAGAAGTACTGTAGATGGCAACCTCATTCAGTTATAAAAGTGTGGAGATTTTTTTCTGACACCATAGCAACAGAGGCAAGAGGAGCGAGAGGAAGGGAGAAAGAGTGGCGATGTCTGCTCCTCACAGCTGAATATCACATACACACACACACTCTCTAAGAGTTCAGAGTTGTTCTGACTTTCTTCTGTTGTTTTGTTTTTGTGGAGAATTGACTTGTACAGCAAAACCGTACTGAACCTTAACCACATAAACATAAACTTGAGCCATTCTCTGGCATGAAGAGTCCACAAACCTTTACTAGTTCATCTTCACTGGCATCAGGGAATTTTTCACTAAGCGTGTCCTTCAAAACCTTTGCGCATAAGCGCATCCCATACCTACAGCAGACAGGAGACAAAGGGCATTTATTTTTTGTTCGAAATATATACATACACATATACTCACACACACACACACACACACACACACATCAAATTACAGACACACTTCAATCAATAGCAGCAGAGCCTCCCATAAAACCCCCAGCTGGTTTGAATATGCAAACTCTAACCCGCCGCAGGTCATTTCCATACATTACACAATGATGATGATTATGTGCCCTATGAGAGTTTCCATTCTAGATAGCCATCATCGAGACAGCCCCACCATCACACACAGACAGATTCTTGTGCGTGCGGGAACACACACTCACGGGATTTTGTCGATGGAGACTACGATGGCGGACAGGAACTTGTCGGTGACGGTCCTCATGTTTTTGATGGAGGCCTCCAGGCGTGTGCGAACCTCCTCGTGGCTCATGGCCTGCTCTGGCGTCACGTCGTATGGCAGCTTGCTGTCCAGGAAACGGGCGAAATAATGGGATGCCGTTACGAGTACAGGAAACGGGCGAAATTATGGGATGCGGTTATGAGTACATTTGAATGAATGTCACTAGCACACGTTTTAGCATTCACACAATTATCATGGAAATATGTGAAAATCATGTGGGATATTTTAAACAAATACACTGACATGTATACCACAAACACAAACAAACACACACAAACCTGGCCTCTCCAGTCTGCGATTCCATCTGGTTCACCCAGCTCTTGTAAATGTCCACAGGGTCCGTCTTGATGTTTAGCGACTTGTCGTCCATGATCTCCTTGACGACGGGAGCGAGGATCTGTCTGAGGGCGTTCTGGCCCCGCGCCCCTCTGTTGAAGCTCACCACCATCTTGATAACTGTGGGGTTCCCGGTCACAATCTCCTGAAGCTGGTCCACCTTTGACCTGTGTGCACACAGAGCTGCTCAACACAGAGTCTCCTCCTTCTGCTTTATTAACATCAAGACACTGGGCGCCATAGAACTCTCTCATGGCATAAAGCATAGTTACTTAATACAGTGTTAACGGTCAATATATACAGTAAGTAGTTCATATGAGTGTTCATTTCTCATATAGCAAGTATGGCAAGTTTCCCCCATTCAATGTATGATAAGAAAGCCAGATCTGTTATATATCTAAGGACTAAATCCACGTTTAAGAACCTGCCACCCTCCTCAGCCTCAGGGAGATTATGGCCGATATGGCAGGCCGGCCTCCTTACTTGATCTCCTCCTGCAGGGCGGTCTTGAAGAGCTTGAGGAGCAGGTACTCCTCGCGCTGGTTGGAGGCGTAGTTGTACAGGGTGAAGATCACAGAGTCCATGAACTTAGTGGACTTGTTCTGGGGCATCTGGAAGATCAGCTTGGCCAGGTAGGTTGGGTTTGTCTGGCAAAAGAGAGGGATCACTGATTGTTATAATCATGACAACCTAATTATGGCGTTGTTTCATGGGGAACTCTAAACACACAGGTATAAAAGACAAGAAAAGAAACAATAAATCTATCATTTAGTCCATGTGATGTTTTTACAAAATAGATCTCTGACATAGTAGTACATTACTCTGACTCTCACTAGATCACATGATTCTTATGTAATTTTGCATTGACAGAGGTCTTCCACTGGCACCCATGTGCAGAGGCCGCGGCTGCACTCACCTGCAGCAGGTAGAAGAGGTACTGGTAGGCCTCCAGCTTCACCCTCTTCTCCTTGCTAAGGGCCTTGAGGCCGCCTTTTTGCTTGTTCATCATCATCATGTTGGACAGTGCGCCCTTGTTCTTCTTGGTCAGCTTCTTGCTGTGTGACACTACTTCCTGCAGTGTGATCTTGTTCTTGACCAGCAGGCCAATCTTGATGTCCATCAGGTTGAGGTCGTTCTCCAGCTGCTGGTTGGAGCGAATGTTGGTGACCACCTCCTCACGCAGACGCATCAGCTCCAGCTCCTCCTGGAAGTCCTGGTCACTGTGATCCAGCAGGTGCACAAACTTGCGCACCACAGCCATCGGGGGCTCGTCAGCATTGACTGCGGAAAGGGAGCACGAGATGGATGAAATATTTATACAACACTGATGTCAATTCTGTTTGTTTGCTTCAATTTATGTAACATTATTAAATAAATGCAAGCATAAAATTACACACTTGATTGATTCATTAACTAGACTGTTTACACATCTTTCAATCAACTGATCAATTTCTTGATCGTCGAGGATTGAACGATTCCAGACATATTCCATTTTATTTCTATGCTTAATTGCTTTACACAGGAAGTACCGGTACATGGATTATGTTCAATGTCCTGTGGATAATGACCTTTGAATGTTAAATCACAAATGGGAGAAATTATGAGTGAAATGGGGTGTCATAAACACATAAAAGAAGCAAATAGCTATGGACTGTGTAATTATTTTGACACAGTTTCAAACTTGACTTGATGGGAATTTTGAGGGATTTCATCCAAACAAAATAGTTTTCAACATTTCCAAGACCTGCACATTTGTAATTGTAATAACTCATAATACAATTGCCAGTATAATCCAGCTTCGAAGTTGACTTGAATAATAATGATTAAGGAATAAACTGGTCCATCTGGAGTAATGACTGGGCTGAGAAATGAGCCGTAGTACTCACTGAGTGTCTTGTAATCATCTCTGGCTTTATTGGCCCGGATGAAGGCCTGGATTTTCACAATTTCGTCCATCTGGGGAGCAAAGCACACAGCTGTGAGCGCAAGCATCAACACCAGTCAAGCCAGACAATACAGCCAGCCAGGCAGGTCAAACACATGGCCTCTGAGCTCAGGAGTGCGCAGTGCGCTTTCTTCAAGATAAAGGAAACACAGCGCGTCCATAAAGGGAGTCAATGTTTAGTGTTTGTTAAAAGACAAACAAGCAACAGAGTTTAGGTGGTGGCTCTTGTATACCATAGGCGAAACAGCAGACACGTTTTCCTCCGCTTGAAAACAGCACAGACTCGTGGCATCTGATATGGATGCCACAGGGAGGGAGAGTGCTGCTGAGTGGAGATCTGTGGGACAGAATTCAAAGGGAATGGAGCATGGGCACTCACGTGGTCCTCAAAGTACTTCAGTCGGTCTTTGTACTTCTTGCGAGCTTGGTGCATCCTCACCATCGCTTGAATCTGCAAAGAGGATTAGCGGTTGTGCATTAAGGCACCAGGACAAAGGCTTAAGTGTATACAGTTGTCTCTCTGGACTAGTCTTTTCTCTATGCTTAGGCCAGAATGTAACCAGATTGCTCTGTGGTGAGATTGCAATGGAGGGCCATGGCATTTGGTAGCAAAATCTGGCATTTAGTGTAAATGGCAAAAATCTAGTATTCTGTTTCTTTAAAATGCACTGGTGTTAAGATGGCAAAGTTAATCCAGGATCAAGTTTAAAAGGATGACACAGCTCAGAGGAAAAGGGTCTTTAAAGGGTCTTACTTTTCGTCAGTGGATGGGTTTCTTGGAGGACTCAGATGTGAGATATTAGTCTCACCTGAGTATTTCTATCCCTCTCTCCATAAACGCACACACGCACACACACACACACACACACAACAGTCTTACCTTGACTACTTGATCACTGCTGTCCTTGAGATACTTCACTCTGTTTTTGTAGTTCTGCCTCTGCTTGTAACCTCTCCAGTGGGCCTAGAGTGGGAAAAGGAACAACACTTTTACCATGAAATATACACTGCAGGGGCAGACTTTGGGCTTATTTGTAACAGCATTGGAAGTCAACAAAATAGCAGGCTAAAAGTCCTGCAAATACAAGAAAAAAAGAAAAAAGAAATGTTTGTGTGTGAGTGTGTGTGTGTGTGTGGGGTGTGTGTGTGTGTGTGTGTGTCTGTGTGCACGTGTGTGTGTGTGTGTGTGTATTTGTACACATGTCACATGGCAAATGGAGAAGAGGGTTAACTCAGGTCACCTGTATACACTTGGTAGACTGATCCTGATCCTTCAGGTAAGCAAGACGATTCTTCATGGCCCGCCGGACCAGGTAACCACGGCAACGGGCTTGAAGTTTGGCGATGAGGCTCTCGTTGGCACGCCAGAGCTGCTCCCGGTTATACGCCGCCGTCACCCCTGACACCACACCCTGCCAGCGAGAGAGAGAGAGAGAGAGAGAGAGGGAAAGGGAGAAAGAGAGAGGCAACGATGAAGGCCCTCTTTTTAATTAGTAACAAACACCCACATCTAGCTGGTCCCAGGGGCTCGTCTGTTGCTCATCAAGGCTCCACTCTATCTCTCTATCTCTATCCATTAAGAGCCATTTGCATAATGCATTTGTGCATTAGCAACCGTGGCTCACCGCAGCCATTTATCTTTTCTCAATTATGCCTTTTCAGTCTTACATAAAAAAAAAAACATTACAAGAAGCTAATTAACAAACTGACCTAATTTTGATTCAGAATTGCATCTCTAGGCCAACACAAAAACTAGCATAAATGGCACACTAGACTGCAAACAGCTATCTAACTAGCTAAATGACCAGGCTAATTTGGTAGTTAACTAGCCAACTCTGACTGACTGAGATGCTACGGAGTGCTGTTGTGAGTGCCCACCTGGATGTCCTCCTTGTTGAGCAGAGTGTTGTTCTGGACGAAGTCCTGGGGCTGCTGCCAGCTGCCCTCCCCTGTTTTCAGGTTGTAGTAGTAATTATGCCCCCCCTTCACCCAGTGCTGCACCCACTCACTGCCATTATCACCTGAGGGACAAAAAAAGAGAATTATATACACACACACACACACACACACACACACACACACTTATCCACAAGCCATAGATATTCTGCATCATTTGAAGGTTAAACATAATTCCAGTGTGAGGACAGAGTACAGGAAGCTTCTGAGAGGGTATCAATTATGAACCTTTTGTCTGTGTGTGAAAATGTGTTTACACTCTTCCCATACTGTACAACGGAAATAAAAAGCCTCAGGCAATAAAGCCTTATGCCATATGCATTACACAAACAGTAACAGGTTTTAGGAAGTGCTATGACCTCAATGCCACATACGCACAACACAGTGTTAATATCTTAATGTATGTGATGTTGTTAAATGTCCCTATAGGAGCATGCCACCCTTCACTTTCTTACCCTCCTTCTTCTTGTTCTCTTTGATCTTGGACAAGTCCGCCTGGTAGGTGGGAGCGCACTCGGACGTCACCCCGTAGAGCCCGGCCGCCGGGGTCCTGAGTGCGGCCAGTGTCTGGGCCGAGTCCCCGCTCTCCACCGCGTCATTAATGCCCTGGATGGCCTTAGAGACTACAGAGGAAGGGGAGGAGGTTCTTTAAGTCCATCTTGTGTTATACTATGTGAATGCATACATAGTGATTCATACATTCATGCATACATTAGGGCTATTAAAATCAACAGTCATTGCTGTAGACAGTAGTCAACTGGTCATGGACAAAATGGTTAAAGGCTAAAAAAGCTAGACATTCCTATGTATGGAAGTGCTTCACTGAAAAGGAGATCTGTGTGAAGCTGTGTGCTGTGGATAACCATCTAAAGATGAAACATCTGCTGCCAACAGCCAGCACTAGCAGTAGCCTAATGTTAGCACCAGCGCCCGTAATAAGACTACGGTAGTTGACAACTGTAATGAAACTAGTAACTCAAATAGTAAAAATCCATAGTCGTGAAACCCCTAGCATAGATACATTTGTGGAAGTATAGGCAATAGTGTATAACAGTTTTTCCCTGTTATCAAATAATATTAAGTGATTTACATCTTTTTTTTACTTGTATGGTTGTATCTATTTTAGAATTTGTTTCATTATACCACACATCAGTGACCAAGTCTCCTAAGGCTGATTAGCATATTCCATCACAACACCAAAAGAGCTTAAAAGATCCTTTCCCCCAAGATACTAAATTATTTATGCTATCTCAGGAAAATAGATTTTTTTTTTTAAGAAATTATTTTCAGAAATTACATAAATAAGGTCAAGATCAAGAAAATGGTAACCTAAAATACTGATAAATGTCCCAGTAATCGGATGGCATCATAGGGTTTCCATAGTAATAACAATGACATGAATAAAAATATCAACCAAGAGAAAAAGGGGAATATGGTTTAGAGACAGTTTCAATTTTGTAAAAACAGGAAGTGCAACTAAAACTTAAAACCTGAAACCTTCAGTGTAAAGGTGCTAAAACTCTTGAGTCGTAAAAGAGCACCCATTTGAAAAAAAAGATGAAAGACAATTAAAGAGTAAAGGGAATATTGCACATTCTAGCTCCTGTGAAATGTACAAATAACAGAAGATCTCGCCGAGGGAGGCGTGTGAGTCAGAGATCTAACAACACAGAACAGAAGCCTGAATGCTTTAGCATCTCCATGCCATCCACCTTCAAAAGCACTCAGGGCCTCTACTTTCTAACGCAAATGGGTCTCTTCTCAGGAAGTTCATCTCCATTTAGCACATAACTCCTATCCTGCATCAAACACTGACACGCACAAGGGCTGAGTGGACTTATTGACCGGACCCTGCTTGAGCGACGCCAACTGGTGAGCCCGGTGAGCCCATGTTGGGGTTGTCCGCATGAGGGGCTGGAGAGGCAGAAGCGCCTGGCCTGTTGTGGAGGCGGGGGCTTTGATGTGATGTTCGGGGTCCTAGTCACACTTACACTGCAGGGCCTCCTGAGTCTCCTGATTGGCTCTCAGGATGGCATCCTGAATCTCATCCAGCCAAAGCACCGCTGAGGGGTCCTGTGTCTCCTGCACACACACACAAACAAACACACAACACACACACACACACACACACACACACACACACACACACACACACACACACACACACACACACACACACACACACACACACACACACACACACAAGATAAGATTAATCAAATGCTAGAGCAACAAAAGAACTTCATAAGGAACAACAGGAGTATCAATAGGTTGCCCAAAATAGAGAACTGGACGGGAATGATGGTTTAATTAATAGTTACAAAACTAAAAGTGTAATATACAAGTATCTATTTATTTCATCCTGTCGGCTGTGAACACACACATGTGTAAACCTTGAATATGTCTGTCTACTTCCACCACACTGTTATGAAGCCATCTGAACACTAGATGGGGCTAGTGTCTTTTCTAAAGCTAACGCTCAGTTTATTCACAATCTAAACTGGCAGCAGGCATGCTGCTCTCAACAGTTCTCAACCACAGGCTTCAACAACCGTCACTCAATCCAGTCTGAAGCTGATAGCATTGCACAACACAACATGAAAAAGCAGGCAAACATCAACCCCCATACACACACACACACACACACACACACACACACACACACACTTCAATGTGGAAGGCAATATAGCCAACAGAGAAACCCAACAACAAACTGTTTGTGCCTGTAGCTGTAATCATGGGCTTTACTCTTGAACGCATTAATGAGAAACCTAAGTAAGGGGCCAGGTGTTTATCAGAGATACCACAGACTGCGGATGCAGTAGCGCATAGCAGCCCACAGGAGGAGCCTCAAGGCACGGCTCAACACGGCGAGCCCCTTTACGGAGCGTTTATCTCTGGCTGCTGATTGGCTGACAGGACAGAATCCACACTGTACCCCCCCTTTCCTTTGCAGAGGTGCAGAAAAGATGGAAACAGAGAGATGGAGAGAAAGAGAGAGGACTGCCAAAGAGGAAGAATACAACAGAGGTCTGGTAGTGTTATGGTAGAAAGAATGGAGAGAATGAGCAGAGAAAAGAGAGCGATAGAGACAGAGACAGAGAGAGAGAGATGTAGAAACTCGTCTCTAAACCAGAGAGAGGGATAGAGAGAGATGTAAACTAGTCTCTAGCTTTCTGAGAAACAGATATATATATATATATATATATATATATATATATATATAGATAGATATATATAGAGAGAGAGAGAGAGAGAGAGAGAGAGAGAGTAGTAGAGCTGGAGGTAAAAGAGAGATACATGTACAGCACAGACAAAAGCACAGAGAAAAGAGGGGGGGGGGGAGAAAAAAATTCAAGAAGCTTGTGGAGTTTCTCCTGAACTTTAATGGAGAAGTGGAAAGCCTGGCTCTGCCAGCAGCGGGACTCAGGGACGCTTTAAAGCTCACAACAGCACTACCCTCAAGAAAACAGCAGGAGTAACTGAATCAGAAAGACACTGAGAGGGAATGAGGGCCACATAGATATATATACACATAGAGTTACTGAGCGAGTGAGGGAGGAAGTTAGTTAGGAACAGCAGTGTCAGTAAACAACATTAATCTTTAACTCTTCTTGTGACAGGCGACTAGCTATGACCAAGTTGTGACTGGTTGCTCCGTCTAGTCATTCCATGACATTAATATACGGTACAACACACACACAAACACAGACACACACAGACCTAACATGACCTTTAGTTAATGGAGGCCTCTAAGGAGGGATGTCGGCACTCCTCTCCTCTAAACCCACTTCCTGTCCCTCTTAATTGCTTCACCAACACTGAAGAATTTCCCTCCCCCAACACACGCACACACACACACACAGACAGGTCCCCTTGTCAACACACACACACGCACATGCGCGCACACATGCACACACACACACAGGTCCCCTTGTCAACACACATATTAGTGCCTAAAAAACAAGCGAGTCACAGTAGCTGGCTCACTGTTTGGGATCACGTTCTTTGCCCTTTTAAGGCAGCGAGGGAAACAGTCATGGTTATTTCCTATTCCTGTGCAAATGATCACAGAGGAAATGGCTTTGCTTTCTTTGGCCCTTATTTGTCTAGACTGATGCTGAAAACAGGCCATGGCACTAAATGGGCATCAGAATCCCAAGAGTGTGTGTGTTTGAGTATGTGTGTGTTGGTTAGTTTGTGTGTATGTGTGTGTGTGAATATGGGTGTTGGTTAGTGTGTATGTGAATGTGGTACATGGATGTTGGTGTACCGTGTGTGTGTGTGTATTTGAAGTTTAGTCTAGCAGGAGATGAGAGGGAGAGATAGCAGCCAGCTTCTTCTGGCACGTGGAGGGCCTTGGCCAAACTGAGCCAGCCAGCTGACAGAACACACACACACGTCATAATCGCTGTCTGTGCCCTGAGAATACATCAGTGTTTCAGCAATAGCAGGAGGGAGGGGATGGAAATACTCCAGTCAAGAGATGGAGATCTGCCCACTAAGCTCTCCAAGACACACACACACACACACCCCAAATACCCTAACAGAGAGTCACGGTGGGATTTTATGACTTTATAAATTGCCTAATCCATACAGATGTGATTTATTGTGCCATAGATTTGATAGATTATAGATTAGA